>NW_026646355.1:0-37500 GCF_949987535.1 Balaenoptera acutorostrata | reverse complement strand
CCTCTCTGTTTCTCTGGAGAACCCTGGCTGTTTATGGTGTATTTCCATGCAGACTCCTTGGGAAGGTGTGGGTGTAGTCGGGGAGAGTCCACTACCCGAAGATGCTGGGGCCAGAGGGGGCCACCTCAGGAGACACAGGCTTGCCTCTCGAAGGAACAGGTGCTGTCCTGTGTATCCTGGAAACTCAAGTGGGCTTTCCAGTCACTTGGACAGCGGGACCTCTGTGACCAATAGCTGTCCCGAGTGCTTTGCAGTCCCTGCTACAGCATTGCTGCACCTTTTTCTTTTAAGCAAGTTACCTTTTCCCTTCTACCCACTTCCCCAAACCCAGAATGCCTCAAACACAGAGCACAGACCTGTTAAAATTCAGACTAGCCTTTCCTGAAGAAAATTTCCCATCTTGATAAAAGGCTTATTTCTGCAAGAACCATATACTTTTTGTTTTTTTTAAGTACAAGAAAAGGGAGAGGGTGATGGGTTTTTTTTTTTTGTGGTAAATGTCCTATGTAGTGTAACACCAATAAAATCATCAGAGAATACTATTAGCTTTGGAAAAAAAAACTAAAAGCTTTATTACAAACCAAGCTTTGAAAATAGGGGGGATTAGGCGGCTGAAAGGGTCCCACAATGGTAAGAAGAAAAGGTTTCATGCTAATGAGGTTAATGCCCTTTGTATCTCGGGCCTCCACATCTTCATTACGCGCTATCTCTGGCTGCACGGAGCGGCTCAGAGAGCCGCAATCCACTCCAACGCCCCCCTTCCCGGCCCAAAGAAGGATTTGATAGCAGCTCTGTTCAAACTAGATAATTATATCTTTTCAAGTCGGAATTAAGATAAAGAAAGTGAAGCAGAGGCGGCTCGCCTTGATCCACTGCAAACAAATTTGGCGCACTTTCGAGTCCTTCCCCCGCCTCAAAAAGGCTGGACAGTCAGCTTATTAGCCGCTCGTTTGCTTTATTAATTCATCTATTTAAAGTGGCAGGATTAGAGCGTCTAATGTGGACGCGGGCTGCCGTGGCGCTGAGGAATATAAATATTTGCGAGATGCCATCCCACGATGACTATCTGGGCGCGGGGCGCGGGGCAGGGTGCGGGGCGCGTGTGCCTTGCGGCTGCGTCGCGGTCACAGTGCGCGCGTGCTGGGCTGGAGCCCCTTGGGCAGGGAAGCGTGGGAGCTGTGTGCTGCAGGTCTGTGTCCTCCCTCGTGGTACATGGGTGCCAGGCCTAGATGACCCTGGCAGGGTTCAATGGGCATCGAGGGTCAGGCTCTGCGTTCCTCCCTACACATGGAACTGCACGCATGTTGCCTTGTGTCCTGCCTGTTACCCCGAATGGGGATGTAGGTTACACGTTTAATCCATGACCTGCTCCCTTCTTGATTACTTGTGGGCCTTCCCTGTGCGTTCGTCTGAGCCAAGTGAGTTTGGGGAGCCGAGAGGCTTGGGTTCTCAGTTTGCATTTCCCTGAGAGAGTCAAACGGAATGTATAATGCAAGTGTGTCCGGGCTACATTCTCCTTCCTGAGAGGTACACGTGGGTTCCGCGTGCGTGACTCATTTGGGGTCCAGTTCCTCAGCGCAGCAAAGGGCCAGGTAGGCGTGGGCGGAGGTGGGGGGGCGGCGGCTCTGTTCAAGGCACCAGGAACTCCTGAGGTGGGAAAAGCTTCGGACCTCCGGGCAGTTACTTCTTTCTGCCTCTTGTCTGAGTGTCCGGTGCCCCCAGCTCGCTCCAGCTCTGTTCCTGGCAGCCTAGCGCAGCCCGAGCGGGCGCTTTGGCGGCGGCCCGGAACCTGCCGGGCCACTTTTGTGCTAGGGGCGGATTGTGGCGGGCAGAGAGCCGCACCAAGCGGGCCCGGCAGAAAGGGGGCTCGGGCCTGCGCGCGGCCTTGGAAACCTCGGCTCCTCCCCGTCCCCGCCTCGAGTCGCAGGGAACAAAGTCTCGGACGCGCAGGCCGATTGGGGAGGGACTCCGGCGGGTCGGAGGCCTCGCCCGGGGCCCCGCGCCGCGGCTGCGGGGATCTGGGCTAGGCTCCCCGCATGTGGGCAATTGCAAGTCGGACTAAGGGTGTGGATGTGAGTTAGGGCGAGAGGCTGTGCTTGTGGGTTTGTAGAGGTTGAGTGTACCAGTGAGGTCTGTGAAACAGTTGTTTGTGTGTCTGAGCCAGGATTTAAGTCAGGATGTGTAGGTGCTAATTGTGCTAACTGCGTGAGTTAGAGGCTGGAGAGGCCAGTGCTACTTGTGTAGATTGTGAGTGTGTCAAGGTGTCCAGCTTTCCTTGTGCATCTAGATTGTATTGAGTTAGGGCAAGAACGTGCAGCTGCGCGGCTGTAATTAGAGTGCTTATAAAGGTGTAGAAATGCAATTGTGTAAAGAATTTGTGTGCCAGCGTCTGGTCGCTGTGAGCCGGCTGCAGTTGTGGATCTCAGAGGATGGGAATGGCCTCAGAGTGTGTGACTCGCGGGGACATTTCTCCGTGTTTGGGTGGGGGTCCCCTGTGATGGCGTCCATGCCGGCACCAGGGCAGCATATGCGTGTGTGTCTCGGGATCTAGACGTGTGTGTCTAGTGAGAGAGCTCGGGTTCGGTTATTGTTTCGCAGCGCACCACTCGCTCCGGAGTTTGGCAAACAGCAGCCGTTTCTGGTTTTTTTTGGCAACCGCATTTTCCCAGGCCGGCCCTTCTTATCCCAGCAATCAGCGTTTGGTTTACTTGGGTGCCGCCTCAGAGCAGCGGCAGGCCGGGCGGGAGAGGAAGCGGGCCTGCAGCGTCCGGCCGCGGTGCCTCGAGGCCGAGTTGCGGGGCCGCGGGCGCGCCTAGCCCGCAGCTCCGCTCCTGCGCCCGCCGCTCGACCGCCGCATTTACTTCCCCCTACCAGCCCCTCAGCGAGGGGGAAGTGGGAGTTTTGAGAACTCGCTGACCCCCGCCGTGACCCCGCTCGGGCAGGTGGCTTCTCCCGGCGCGACCCGGCACTCCGGGAAACCCGAGGCGGTGCCACGCTTGAAAGCGAAAGGTCCATTCATCAGCCGCGCCCCAGCGTCTAATTGGCCTTTTGTTCATCAGTGCCTGTTGCCCGGCGAGGGGGTTGGGGGAACATGGGAGGGCCCCGGGGCTGCAGGTAGGGGTGCCCGGCGCTCCGGGCTGGGGTCCGGGCAGGGCAAAGGAGCGTCGCACTCCTCCGAGGGGGCGCCAGAGCGCGCCAAAGATCACGCCCACGTGCGAGGACACTGGGCTGGCGGCTGGTCTCCGAGCGCCCCGGCCGGATCCTCCGAGCTGCTGGAGACCCACGGCCTCGTCCCTGTCCTCACCTCCCCCTGCAGACCGAGTCCACGTCTTTCCTCCGCGCCTCGGGGATTTCAGACCTGCCTTCCTGCCTCTCCCAAATTCCCAGCTCAGGCGCTGGCTTTGGGGCTGGTTTGGGCTCACGCCCTGCCTTTCTTCATGCTTCTTTCGCCCTGCTCTACCCGCCTACCATAGAGAGACTCTGGGTCCCCCTCCCTAGGCACCAACCTGGTACTCTCGTCCGGCCTGCACCCTGCTTTGCTGGGCGAAGGAAATGAGAGAATTTTTTGGCCCGCCAAGGAGATGGGAGTTGACCAACTGTTAGGCGATCAGATCCGGGAGGAAGACCGGGTCTCCACCACTCCAAATTCCATCTGGCGCTCCAAATCAAGCCTCACCTTCCCTCTCCCTGTCTCCCACCCAGTGTACAAATCAAGCCTCGCCGGTCCCCCTCTCTACCCCACACCTACTGCACACCGCCAGAGAGTCCTAGAGAAAGCGCAGGGGCAAGGTCTCCTCTCCCAGCATAAGCGCAGAGGCCGAGACGCACCTGATGCGCCAGGGAGGTGCCTGGAATGGGGATGGGGTCGCGTTTGGAAAATGGTCCAGGGCCCCCAGCCCCACGCCTCTCCTCTCTTTCTCCGGGAGGACCGGCTTTGCCTGGCAGTGGTCTGGCTGCCCGGCTCACCGCCTCAGCCCGGCCCCAGGCCGCGCCTGCCCCCAGCCGGCTCCAGGTCCTATATATAGCGCGGGTCTCCACAGCCCTCTGCTGGACCCTGACGTCAGGAAGAACTTGATCTTGCCTGCTTCGCTCCTGCTTCTGAAACTGATCCTTGAAATGAGAGAACAGACTCTACACAATTCCCATGGCCTTGACATAAGGTACAGCGATAAATATACACCACTAATGAGCAATTACCATATAATCACCTTCCAATTAGCTCGCATAATGATGAATTAAACATTCTAGCAGGCGGGATTAGGTTTCTTACTTTGTATATTATTTACGAAGGCTATAGCTTCTGCAAAGAACCAAATATCAAATTAGATGGGGAATTTTCACTTGGGGGTAATTATGCATTCAGGCCAGCGGCTGTATTCTGGTCACTTGTCAAATGAGGCCTCCTGCAAGGTACTGACCAGTTCGTTTGGGCGTTTATTTCCTCCTTTTCCTCTTTTCTCTTTAGGCTGCAATTGCCTTTCCTTTTCCTTTTACCGCCCTGGCCCTCGGGAGGGAGGCTGGGTGGGAGGCTGGGGGCTTGGGGCGGGTAGGCGGGGTTTGGGGAGGGACGTCTGTCTTGCGCTGAGGATACGGCTCAGGCATCCAGGCCCTCGCAGCGCCTGTCTCCTGGGCCCTGCCCGCTCTGGCCCCAGGTCCGTTCCTCTCCGGCCGGCCGGGCAAGACGACCCGGGCGCGCCCCAGGAGCCACCCGAACGTTCGGAGGGCAAACGCGGGCTGGGCGCTACGGCGGGCTCTGGGCCAGGGCGGCCGCCCTCTCACCCGCCCCGCCTGCGTTCTGCGGCATCCTTAGCCCCCCAGGGGCCTCTGTATTCTGACTTTTACCCCCATCCCCACCCCAGTGACAGGGAGAGAAAGAGGGTGCGTGGGGAGGAATACTGAAACAAACAACAAACCTCCACCTGCCCGCAGACACCCCTCTTGTTCGGAAATGAATTTTGGCAAGAGATTAACTCCTAATCTGATCTAACGCTGCTGACATTTGGGGAGAAGATGAAAATGGCAGCTCAATTTCATTCAGAAAAGGGGTCACTTCGCGGGGCTTCACTCTGCTCTCCAGAGAACGTGGACGCCCCTCCTCCCTCTCCCCGAAACCAGAGGAGCGGGTCTGGAGCTGGGTGGGGGCCGGGAGGCGCCCGGGACTGCTCACCTCCGCCCCGCGTCAGCGGGCCCCTTGGGCTGGACCCTGCCCTGTCGGGCTGAAAGGTGAGAATGGAAGGAGGCTGTAGGCTGGGGCATCGTCCTCTGGGCAGAGGTGGGCGCTCCTGGGCCCCCATCCAGGACTCTTCAGTCTGGAGAGCCTGTTCCTTGCAGGGAGGCCAGCGGGAGATAACAACGTTTCAGGCCTCATCAGAGGTGAGGTCATTAAAGCCAGATGTCCCAAGGCCTGCCTGGCATCCTTTTCCTTGTGCTTCCTGGGCAGGTAAAAGTGCACCTAAGAGATAGAAGGTTGGACCCTGCAGTCTTGTCAAAGGGTCTGGCTTATTTGGAAATCATGGATCTGACTTGGCCTCTCCCCATTTAGCTCCAGGAGGCTGCAAGTTCCTGGGAGGTGGGAGCTAGGGCTTCCTGGAGACCGAGCTCCACCCCTGCCCCCATACACCTACTGCTGACGCTAGAGGTGGGCCATGTTATTGGCCACCCAGAGGCCTCCATAGTGCCTGGCCTGTCCCCTCAGCTGCGACTGTGTGACCAGTGGCCTCATCCTGGTGCCAGGCAAGGGAGACAGGTGGAGTCACTTTTGGGGCACCTGCCTGATCCCTGGACCTTGAGGCAGGATTCCTGCCACACACCCCCCCCCCCCCAGCTTCTGAGGCCCTGTCTGTGGGGAGCAGGACCCGGGACTGGGCTTGAGGGCATCATCATCAGCTCAGACCAAGGACAAGGAGAAGGATCTGTGCCGGGGCCCCTGGGAGAGAGCCTGGTGAGGAAATCTGAGGATGGCCATGCACCTTGCATGCTGGCGGCTGCAGATGCGTGAGAGGCTGTATGTGAATGTGGCTTGCACAGCACGTAACCTGAGCACGTGGACACATACACAGATACGTAAGCGTGCGCGTGGCCTTGGGGGTGAAGGGACCGCTGGAACCCATGCTGTGTGTGCAAAACTTAGGAAAAGGCATTCCTTCTTCTGGGTGGATGGGTGCCGTGCGGCTTGAAGAGTGAAAAGCGAGCTGGATTTCAGCGACGGCCTCCCCGCCCTGCCACTGCCCCCACACCTCTTAGGCAATGCACAGTCTCTGTTCCAAACGCTTGGGCTCCGGTGGGGATTCTGTGTTGGGTGTGATATTATTGAAGGTGCCTTTAGGGTTGAGAGTCAGCTTTGTGCTGAGCAGTCCCTCCTTCGCTGGCTGGGGACTGCCCCCTGCCCCCTTCCCAGTGTGGAGGTTTTGGGTACAGCAGCCAGAAACAAAGTTCCTAAGTGTCGTGCAAAAGGCTGGTAACCACAGGTGCCTTTGCACTTGTGAGTGAGGCTGAGGAGCAGAGTGCACGTGTGTGGATGAATGGGTGGGTGTGAATGTTTGTGAACATTTGTTTGTGTTTGTGGGAGAAGGCTGCAAGTGTGTGTGTGTGTGGGTGGGTGGGTGAGCATAAGTGTGACCGTGGCAGGCGGGCATGGCTGTGCATGTTGGTGGGAGCCATGTAAGGGGTTGTGGGTGCAGCTGGCTTCCCTGCCCTGGCTCCGCCAGCCTTGCAGGGCCCTCTTTCGGCTGCCTCGTGAAGGGCTCATCCTGCCCCTCCCTCCCTGCTTCCCTGTCCCACACTCTAAATGACTGCAGTTATGTCTTCCGTGAAAAACAGAAGTGATGTCTGATACCGTAGATGACTTCAAGTGGAAGGCTGCTGCTTCGTTAAGTAAACGATGCCATGTTGATTCCGATGTCGCTTTCCCTTTCAGTCATCTACAGGCAGCAAGGGGACTTAATCGGCTCTAGGGACCCTGGTGGGAGGAAGAGGGTCAGTGCTGAAGTTTATGGAAAGTCTGAGCATTCTTATGGCCCCTCTTCTCTGCTCACACCCCCTGCTCCCCCCACCCCGGAAATCTTGAGTTTTCGCAGGTGAAAGGAGATGTCATTTAGAATGTGCTACAGGCCAGACCCTCCTATCAGCTTCAGGAGGGCCGAGGAAGAGCGGTGGTTTGAGCAGTGTGCACACATGTAATGTGCGTGTATGGACCAATGACCCAAGGTCCCAGTTGCTCATCACCCATCAGCTGTCTGAGGAGGTTTTGTCTGAGCACGTGGACGCTCCCTTCCAGACGTAAGCCTGTAGTTCTAAATGCTTCCTGTCCCTTTTGTGATGGGGTTCCAGACTGGAGTACCAGCATCCAGGTGGTCCCTTCAGTTCTAAGTAGAACAGGACTCTCCCAGCCCTGTTCTACCCACTGTGCTTCTGTTAATGTAGCCCAAGACAGCCTTGGCTTTTTTGGAAACCAAGAGTTGGGCAAAGTCATAGATGTTGGCCAAGCCAGCTTCCCCTCGGAGAAGGAATCCTACAGACGGCTTCACTGGTGGTCATACAACCGGGCTTGGATGTTTTCAGAGCTGGGTTGCTCACTATGTCCTAAAGTTGCCTTGTCTCCCTTGAAACAGCTCTGAGTTTTAGGATTTTCTTTGAGCACTGGAGAATGTCTTATCTCCTTGGAGTTTACCTGGTGACATGACAATTGTTTGAAGCATTGCCTCCCTGCATGCCCCTTCCCTCCAATTATTATGAAAAAATACAAACTTATACAATAGTAGAGTGAATAGTTTAATGTATACATCCCCCATCTTCCACAACAATTATGTGATGAGTTGAATTGTGTCCCCCAAATTCATATGTTGAAGTCCTAAGCCCTAGTACCTCAGAATGTGACCTTATTTGGAGACAGGGTCTTTATAGAGGCAATCAAGTTAAATGAGGTCATTAAGGTGGGTCCTAATCCATTATGACTGGTGTTCTTATAAAAAGAGGAAATTTGGACACTGACGCACAGAGAGAAGATGATGTGCGTTCAGAGAGCGTAGGCAGCCATCTCCAAGCCAAGGCGAGAGCCTGGAACAGATCCTTCCTTCAAACCCTTGGAAGGAACCATCCCTGCAGACACCTTGATCTTGGACTTCCAGCCTCCAGAACTGTGAGAAAATAAATTTTTGTTGTTTAAACCACCCAGGGTGTGATACAGCCTAGAAAACACGTACAAATGATGAAATCAAGGTCACTCCGGCTCTATCTGTCTTTCCCAGGCACTCTCCTCCCACGGCTATTTGGAAGCAAATTCCAGACATGGTGTCTTTCACTAGTAACAATTTTAGGATGTATCTCAAACAGGATTTTTTTTCCCCCACTATAATTGGTTTTATTTATTTATTTCCTTTACCATTTTGACCATTTAATCAATTCATTAATTTATTTTTATTTATTTTTTTATTGGAGTATAGTTGCTTCACAATGTTGTGTTAGTTTCTGCTGTACCACGAACAGTATTCTTTTAGAAGTTTAATCACAATACCATGACTCCTTAATCATTCTCCTCTCCATGAGGTGATGGGCTGGTTTGTGGGTAGACAGGGGCCTGAATGTACCCCCTGGCCTGGGAGTGTGAACTGCCTGAGGGTACAGTGAGGAACAGCCTATTTGGGACACAGGGCAGGCCCATCTGTAAATGCTGGTGCCCTCCTCCTATTTGGAGGATTTCCCTTCCAAGAAAGTCTGTGTGTGTGTGTGTGTGTGTGTGTGTTTTGGGGGGTAATGTAAGTGCCTCCCCTTTCCTTTGTGGGGACCTTGATGTTGCCTGTCTGACCAGACTGCAGACCTTAGAAGGACTCGAGGAAGTATCAGGAGGGGGGCTTTGCTTCCTTACCTGGGGCATAGGTGCCTGCGGTCATGCACCTGTCCCCCTTGGGTTCCAGCCCCTTTGGCCACTACTTCCCCTGCCATGCCCTTGCATGGAGTACTCATGGGAACCAGGCTGCAGCACGGGTTCCCAGGATTAAGGGACAGGACCAGAGCTACTGTCACTCTCTAGAGTCACCTCCTCAGCTGGGGAGGGACCCCCCGAGGAGGGGCGGCCCAGGAGGGTCCTCCTCATTGCTCTCTGAACACCTCCAGATGGACCTTTCTGAGCTTCCTGACACCCAGGTTGCTTCTAGGGAGCAGCTGGGCCGGGGCTGCCTTCGTCCAGCGTGCTGGGGGCCGGGGCCCTGGAAGCCACAGCCGTGGGACCACAGCCTCTCAGAGCGGAGCTGAGCGTGTCTCCCCATGTATCCCGGCTGCGGCTGCGTTGCTAAGTTGTGTCCCTGGCAAGTAATTACACCCACGCCAGCTCAGTTGCACCCTAAGCAAATTAGGTGCTGATCTGAAGATGTAATTAAGCAATGGTGAGTGCGGTTTAGCAATTGCAAGTGCCTTTCCTCTCTGGGGCAGCAATCACAGGCTGAAAAGCCCGTTCCAAGACCTGTTGGAGGCCCATTTCGTTCCATGACCCTCCTTGTTCTGAGTCTAGGTAAAGAGGTACCTTGCAGCCAACTTCTGTTTGATTTCTAAATATTGGGGGAGAACCTTTGGATGTGTCAGGGTGCTAAACATAATTAGCGTTCTGTAGGAACAAAATACACAACAAACCTGCTACTGTTTTCTTAATTATGTGTCTTCTGATATAAAACAATCCCTTGTTGTTGGTGATGTGTAGATTAATTATCCCAAACAATTTCTTTTGAAAGTTGGGAAATGTGTCTCTTGACCTCCTTCTCCACTTCAAGGGAGCCAAACTCTCGAGTTTCCTCCAGAGCCTCGTCACTACCTGTGCTGAAGAGGTGGAGGGAGAAATGGACACCTCTGGGCTGTGGTGGGGTCAGGCTGGCCTGTGGGCTTTCGGGGCCTTGGAGGCCTTGGGGCAAGCAGGGCCAGATGACTTTCCAGGCTGGCCCATCAGAGACAGACCCACAGCCCCAGACAGGGGCCCAGTCGGGGGAGGGACGCATGCAGGTGACGACGGAGCAGTTGTGATGTTTGTCTGGAGTCTCTGGACCCTCCAGTCAGGAGTTCCTGTGACCCTTCCAGAAGAGGAAAAACAGCCTTGTCTTGGGGCACACCTGGCTGCCCCACTGGGCCGGGCATTGGGTTTCAGGAACACTCGATAACATGCCTGGGGCAGTCCCCTGGGGAGGGGTCTGTGTACCCCTCTCTGCCCATATCCAGTCCCCTTTACTGGCTGCTCACCAAAAAGCTACTTACTTTCCTGAAAGCAAGTGAGTACACAGTACACCTGTGTGAGGTCGGGGGCGCTGGGACAAACGGCTGCTGAATTAAGTGGCTGGACTGAGCTGAGGATGCAGGGAAAACAGGGTTGGGGGGCACGGGGGGTACATAGGGAAGGGGAAAGTTCCAGCGCAGGGCTTAGGGCTTTGCTGGGTGAGGGGGCCTGGCTGCACTGCCTCCTGAGAGCTGATGCCCCCTCCTCCCTTACTGACCAGCACCCTGCTCACCTTTCCATCGGCCAGTTGTTTTGGGGGTGGCTGCCGGGATACTGCTATTCCAGGGTGAAAATGACTTAGGGAAACACTACCTTGGCGGGAAGAAGGGAGAGTTGGAAGGACCCAGCTCAGACCCTAACGCGCCCCCAACAGGTGCCTAAGCTAAGAACAGCCCCCTTTCTAATTCTTTGTTCATCAGCCAGCTGAGTGGGCAGGGACTCTCCCCACTTTGCAGATGAGCAGATTGAGGCCCAGGGAGATTCTGCCTGGACCTCTAGGATGTTTGCTGTGGAACTAGTAAGAGGCCACTAGCCACCAGCTGACCCTGAGCTGGACGGGGCTCTCCTGGCTTGTGGGCTTCCACCTGCCCGGGATGGGTGCAAGCTGCAGTTAGTGGGCACCACTGTGTGCAGGGGACCAACCAAGCTGGGCGGCAAAGCTGAGGCTTGGGGAGGGAGCATTGGTCAGCCCACCTCTTTACCCTCCATTTCACCCGCCCAGATCAGAACAGAGAGAAGCAGTCCTCACGGCAGGCATCTCAGGGATATGACCTGCCTCCTGTCTCAACACAGGGAGTGGAGAAGGACATGGCTTCGGGGCTTGCGGACTTCAGTGCAAATTCCTTGAGCAAGTCATAGCTCTCTGCTCCTCACCTGTAAAGTGAGAACAGCAGCACCTGATAGCGTTGTGTGGGATTGAGTTAATGCAGGTAAAATACTTTGCCCAGTGCATGGCATGCAGTAGGGGGTCGGGAGATGACTGTTATTGCTTTATTAATACTATCAAAGTGATGCTGTAACTACATTCTTTCCACGAACATTTATAGAGCAGCTTCGGTGAATCAGGTACTGTGCTAGGGACCAAGGAGGTCCTCAGGTCAAGTATTGAGGGCTTCTTGTCCCCTAGGGGCTGCTGACAGTCTAGAGGAGGATTTTAGCAAGACACACAACACATTTAGTGAGCAAGGCAAGTTGATGGTAGGTAGAAGTCATGTGACTTGATCTTAAAGTGTAGGATGACTTTGAAGAAGGCCGTGGTGGTCAGGGTAGGCTTCCTGGAGGAGGTGAGGTTCAGACTCTGGTCCTAGTCTCCTCCTAGTTCAGTACATTCTGTTTAGCTCCCTGTGCTTGCTTGCAGCCCTCATAAGAATGTGCTTTTGATGAGTGGCCCTGACTGTGTATCCGGGGCTGGACAAAGGCATCCAGGAGGAAGAAAAGGGGAGGAAGGGTCCATGGCCAGGCTGGAGATTGGAAGGGCTGGGGAAACCTCAGCTCTTCACCTGCTCCATGACCTGTTTTATAACCTCAGGCCCAGAGGGGAAGAGACAGGTAAGACCCAGCAGAGCAGGGGATCTTACCCTGCTCTGCTGTCTTGTGGCCCTGGCTGGGAGGCTGCTCTGCTGAGAAGCTGGTAGCCAGGGACCCTAAGTGCCCACTGTGGGCTTTGTCCTACTGCACAGGGATGGGGAAGACCCTCTCCTCATCTTGGGGATTCCATCTGGTTTTTATTTTCATGTGTAGCAGTGATGAATGTTACTACAGAAATAGAAAAAGGCAAGAGAACTATACCTCCTCCTGGAATGGGACGTTTCATCGCTTCGTGTCTGCGCTGCCAGACTGATGGAATTTGACATTCCGAGCTCATTAGCGCGGGAGCTCCTTACAGCGAGCAGCTTGCTGCGGGGAGGTCACAGAGGGCCTTTCACTTTGGCGTCGGTGAGAAATTTGGCTTTCAGGGAGAAGCTGTCCGGTAGGGATGAACCCTGTCCCGAGGCGTCCCCTTCCGCTGAGTCGAGGCCCAGCCGGGCTCCGTGTCCGCCTCTCCAGGGAGGAGGCCCTTCGTGGGTCCTGGAGGCCAGCCATGGGCCACCCTTCCCCCTCCATCTCCCAGGTCAAGACCCTTGATTGTTGAGGTGGGAAGAGATCTCGGCAAGTCCTACCTGACCATTTGCATGTGGGGAAACTGAGGCCCAGGGAGTGGAGGGATTTTGCTCAAAGTCACCGAGGGTGTCAGGGGAAGAGCGGCTGCAGAGACGGGCCTGGGCTCGGGAGGCGGAAGGAGGAGGCTTGAGCCTTGCGCTGCCCCTCACCGGCTGTGTGACCTTGGACAGCACATGCCCTCATCCTACAGGACCGAGGAGACAGAGGGAACACAGGTAAAGTAACCATTGCTGAGCCTGGCGCAGACGGCGGGCTCCACTCCCGCTGGTCATTGCTCTTCTTGTGACTGTCATGAAGCCCAGACCTCCTGACTTGCAGTGGGGCCCGTCAGTTCATGGAGAGGCCTTTTCTCTGCCTTGGTGAGCTGCCCAGCAAAAGTCACGCAGCGGCCCTGCTCCAGCTTTGTCCTGTGGCCGGGAGCTACATGGTAGAGGCCTCCAGAGACCAGGCCACCGGGAGGCGGGGCTTCAACAGGAGGGAAGATGCTCCCTGTGGCAGCAGCACCGTCATTATTGTGCTTAGCTGGGCTCCAGGAAACCCCAATGGAATGAATGAATGATGGAACATTTGCCTGTTGATTTCTCGGGACCTGGGCCCCCTCCGGAGCTCGTGTCTAAAGCCGAAAGAGCATGAGTTTTGGAGCCCGCTGGTCTGTTTCTTCATCTCCAAAAGGGGTACTATTTATCCTGCTGACTCGATGGGAAGATGTGTGCGGTGCATCTGGTGCCCGGCAGGCGATTCTCAAATGGAATCTATGCTGAGCCCACCCCACCTCCATCTGCACAGACACGCAACTCCTCCCATCGTGTCCCTCACAAGCCTTTGGACAGGCAGGAGATGCACTCTCATTGGGCAGGTGAGGAAACTGAGGCCCCCCCACCCCCCAGAGGGGAAGTGACTGGTCTAAGTCATCCTCAGCAAAGCCAGGGCCTCAGGCCAAACCTCTGGGCTCCCAGGCCAGTCATCGTGCTGCTATGGTGCTTCTGGATGAAATTAAACCAGTCAGCAGTTTCTCAGCCCTTCTCTTCACCTGCCCAGGGGGATCAGTTGCATTTTCCTCTTCCAAGGTGTAAGCAGCCCTTTGGGTTGAGAGCGCATTGGGTTTCCACCCCAGGGATCTGGGTCAGGCTTTAAGTAGGGCTTCAGGAAAAAGGGAAGGGGTCCCTAACCACAGGATGGGCTATGTGGGCAGGGGGCTGCGACTCCAGGCCGCGGGTCCTGTTTAGGCTGGCTTCCAGGTAAGATGTTCGTAGTTTCCTCCTGGGCCTCTCACACAGCCCAGCTGGACAAACAGCGCTCACCACCTGGCTCAGTGTCCTGGTGATGAGGATTTAATGAGCTGGCTGCGGAGAGCTCAGGCGGCTGGGGCCATTCTCCCAGGCCTGGGAGAAGCACCTCTGCCCTGGTTAGGCCTCTGAGTTTTGTGTTTTGGGCCAACCTGCTCCTTGTATATCTATTTGGAACCAGCAAGCCCCCCAGAGCATTTTATTGGGTTATTTTGAATTAAGAGTTTTAACAGCCTGCAGTGCAAACATAGATGCCTTCAAGGAGAGAGAGTAAATGAAGTCAGCAATGGGGAGAAAGGAGGAAATCCCAGCTGAGTTTTGGCACAGGGCTTGATTGTGTCGGTGACAGGAGGCTGCATCTTTCAGGACAGGAATCCCCCCGTGGCTTACAAAACACTCTGCCCCACATAATTCTATTTAAACCACACAATCACCCTGTAGAGGTAGCGATTGTTTTTTTCCTCTTATTATCTTGATTTTACAGACGGTAAAACTGAAGATCAGAGAAGTGCTGAGACTGGCTCACACAGCAGAGAACCAGCAGAGCTGGGATTCTGGCCCAAGCCTGGTGTTCTCTTCCTGACACCACAGTGTTCCCCCCCTCCAAGTCTTTGTTTTCCATTCTGCAGTTAAATATCCGTGGTGGAGCTGTAGTGGGTGCTGACGAGGCTCCGCCCAGATCCAGGGTCCCCTTCCTACGACCACCCTCCCCCTTCTGTGTGCTTTGCTCTCGATGGCTTTCGCTTGCAGCCTTCTTCGGGAGGCTGCCTTTGAGCTATTGGAGCCGTTTGCTCAGGCAAAGGGCTGAAAGTGCCTGAGAGCTAACTGGGGTGGTTCATAGCCCATGATTGACTGGAACCAGCTTCCTCGCCTGCAGGCAGGTGTAATTTGCCCTGTAGAGCTCCCCGTGGGATCAGGCTGGTGCTGGGATCCCCTGGGATGACATCCTTGCTTCCTTCCTCTCTCTTCCCTGTTCTCCTTCACCCACTCCCTCTCTCCAGTCTCTCCCGGGAGCACATCCAAATCACTTGTAAATAAACTGTCATCTCAAGATCTGCTTCTGAACCCAACCTAAGACAGGTGCTGAACAAGGGCCTGGGAATCAAGACTGTGAACGGAGATGGGATCAGGGAGGGAGGGGAAGGTCCTTTGCTAAAATCTGACCTTGGAGGGGAGCCCTTAGTGAAGCTGTGGCCGGCACAGAGGTGGGGAAGAGGTTGTCTGAGAATGTGCTGGAATCTATTTGACACTGAACCATGATCTTAGAAGGCTGAGATCTCACCCACTCTTCTGAATGACAGGGGTGGGAGGTTGGGGAGTGGACCCTGGCTATGAGAGGGACACAAACACGCTGGGTACTGCCTTGGGTCTGAGGCAGAGATTAGCCAGCAGGAGTCTAACATTAGGGAGTGCTTTTAGGAACAAAAGCCGCACAAAAGTTAGGGAGGCAGGATTGGGCAGCGGGAGATTGGGCTGCAAGGCAATTGTAAAAGAGCCCCCAGCTGATCCCATGGGAACCTCTGGAATGGGCTGGTCCTTCAGAGATGTCCTGAATCAAGGCTGGGGGTGGGGTCTTTGTACTCCCCCATGGACTAGTCACCGGACACTGGCTGCCCCGGGGAGAGGTATAACCTTGGACTAGGCAGCTTCCTTCAGAGGAGGGCAAGGTCTGGAGAAGGACTCAGTTGTGAAGGATCCAGGCTGCGCAGCATAGCAGACACCTGTTGACTGATGTCGACCTGTTCTCACCTGGCAGTTTCTTGTCACTGGTTCATCCAATCTTTGAGTAGAGAAGTTGTAGACAGGAAACCTGCCTGCTTGCAATTCCATTTATGTCAACATGGACTTCCTGAGGGCTTTGTGTGAGTTGGGCTTTTAGAGACCCGGTGAAGATGAGAGATGAATAAGGCAAGGTCCCTATTCTTGCAAAACTTCAATTCCGACAGAGAGACACAGCCTTTGCCTGTGCAAACTGAAATGGTAGTTCAGAAGAACTGGTTTTTTAATGACTAGTGTTTACTAAGCACTTACTATGTGCCAGGCACCATGCTGAGTACTTTATAAGCATTAGCTCAGGCATCCTCTCAACAATTCTTGATGGCTAGAGAGTTTCTTAGCCTCATTTCACAAATGGATTCACTGACTTATCCTTGTTGCTGGTAAGTGGTCAAACTGGGGTTTTTAACTCAAACATTCTGACTCCAGAGCCTGAACCTGAAGAACCACCCTAACTGTCTTTGTAGGAACTGAGAGGATGCTGGGGTTCCCTATAGTCTGGTGAGGAGTATCAGGGAGGACTGCCTGGAGGTGGTGGCACTGGGTCTGATATTGGAGCGTGTGTATTAGGGGAGTGGGGTTTGCCCCAAAGTCACAGAGAGAGAAGTCAATCTCTCATTGTGTAAGTGGTTTATGAAATGCTTTTTCCTCTGAGAAGTCTCCCTATATTCATCAGTAGAAGTTTAATGGTTTAATGGTACCCCCACTCCTGAGTGGAGGAGGAACTTTCCGGTACACTCTCTTCAACTTTTGCAGATGCCTCCAGATCCCAACAGCTACGTCCTGTCTCTGCTGTCACTCAGTGATGTACTGGTAAGTGTTTAACAACTGCTCTCTGAGAAACAAAAACTAAAAAGCAAACGAAAACCACTCTGACTTGCAGTGTTTGCCAATTCTGTGGCGTACATACTTCCACCTTGGCCAATTCATGCTACTAACGTGATGTCGCCGAAGGCAGAGTTGGGGAGCGATGCACTGTCGGCTCTCAGTGTGAGCTGGCTCCAGTGGACCACAGCCAGTCCCCCTCAGGGCTCGAACATCTCTATTGCCAGAGCTGGATCCTAAGGGTCCAACTTCTGCAGTGTCTGGGAAGAGAAATGATTCCCTCGGTCCATTTGGCTGTGGCTCAGTGGGTGTCATACTGACAAGCTGAAGACATGGATTTCGTTGTGAAAAGTCAGCTGTTGCCATGGAGTGGACATCTCCCAACCCCACCCTGGGACACTGCTCTGCCCACTCGCCTTCCTCTGTGTCTGATGCTTCCAGGTCTGGATCTGCACAGGGCCCTCTCTGATGCCACGATAACCCCTCACACCTAGAGAGCATGTTACAGTTTGCAAAGCACTTTTCACAGCCATCTGATCATATAACCCTCCCAACAAAACCACGGGTGGGTGTGATTACCATCAATGGACAGATAAGTCACCTAAGGGTAGACTTGCTCAAGGCCACACCGACTAGTAACTGTGGCAGAGCAGAACCTAAACTCCATGATCCATACTGCCCAGCCTAGTACATTTTCATCTGTTTTGGGCAGATTGAGCATCACGAATATTTCAGAGTGCATCATAAATTGAAAGCTGGATTAAAAACCATGTGCCTGGATTTAACCTTTTAATTTAGAAATATTAATCTGAAAATATACCCAATTTTTTCCATCATCGCCCATTTGGTTGTCTGTAGTAGGCACAGAGATTTGGGAGAAGCGGGGGAAATGACACTGGTCTTAGGTGATTCCACCCCTCCCTGGCTGGTTCCTTCTCTCCCCAGCCCCTCCCAAACCCCAACACTGCAAAGCTCAGGTGACTATGGAGAGGTAGGCAGAGGTAACATTTCAGCCCAAGGTGTTTCAGGTCAACAGCTTCTATAGTCAAGATGACAAAGGTATTTATTACAGGAAATCCCTGGCAAGGATGACCTATGCTTCTCAAAGAGACGGCAATAAAGGCACTTTTGCCCGGAGCATGGGACTTCTGAGGCTGATCTGCAAGTATCCCAGCGAGGCAGCATTAACATTCCTGCAGGAGGTGGAATCGCTCCTCTGCTTAGGAAGTCATGAACAGCACACACTGGAGCAGGCCAGGGAGATTTATACCCGTGACCTGGCTTGCAATCTGCTGTCCTCTTAACTCCAGGATGGGACAGCTGCAGTGCTTGCCTAGGCGTCCAGGAAAGATAAACCTGCCCTCTGCCGGACACACCCTCTGTGTGAAGTCTCATCTTTTTTCTTCCAGTGCAGTGTTAAATCTTGGATGAATGTTTCTAAAACTTGACTGATGGGGTGGGGGGGAATTTGTTAAAAATACAGATTCCCAGGTTCCCCCACCATCTGATTTAGTAGGCTGGGGGTGTGGTGCAAAGAAGCTATAGTGTTAACAAGATCACTCATAATTCTTATGATTGGATACGTGTGATCGGATTTATTCAGATATATTCCATATATTCTGTAGGTGTGGCCCAGTGCTTCTCAAATGACAGCAGGGTCTGAATCAGCCCAAACAGTGCTAACCTTCTTATCTGGGCTGAAAATTTGCATCTCCAACACGCCCCTGGGTGATGGGAATGCTGCTTGTGTGGGGACAACACTCTGAGAGCCACTGGTGTAGACAGACCTTGGAGCCAGACTTAACTTGCGTAGGCCTCCATTTCAGCATCTGTAATATGGGGTTGGTCATAATATTACCTCTGAAGGGTTATGATGAGGATTAGCTGAGTTAATGTTTGTAAAGCACTTACGGCAGTGGCTGGTGCATGGTAAATCAGTATTATGTAGAAGTTTGTTAAATAGATAAAATAAAATGCAGCTTAGGTTATAGGTGCCTATTCATTCATGCATTCAATGACTACTTAATGACCCTTACCCTGTGCTGGAACCAGGATAAGTATGGGACCAGGTAGTGGTGTGGGAGGTAAGGAGTGCTGGATTTCCTGCTTAGGGCTGATTCATTCTTCTAGCACGCCATCTGTCTGCCCAGACCTTAAATACGATGCAATGATCAACATCAGGACCAGTCCTACTGTCCTAGCATCCTGGACTTTGTCTTCACAGCACCCATCCTGATCCTTAACCACACATCCTTTTGTGCGATGGTTTAGTAGCTACACCCTCATGGACAGCATGCTTGGTAAGGACAGGCTCTGTCTCTGTGGCTCGTCCCTGCTGAGTCCCCAGCACATGGTGCAGTGCTTGGCACATTGTAGCTGCTCAATAAATTTGTCGAATGGATGGATGGTGCGCAAGGATCAGCCTGGGTCACTCACCAGTCTTTCCTGACAGGCTTTCCTGCTGCCGTTCTTCACCCCTTCAATCCATTTTCCCTCTGAACCTGTGGAGAGCATTCTAAAACCCAGGTTTGCTATGTTCACTCCCCTGCTTGAAACCTCCCCTGGGGTACTCTCTTTAAATAATTTCTTCTGTGGGCATGTGGAGTCCAAACTTCATGACTTATGAATTAATTCATGTCTCCATTTACAAATAATCAAAGCCACAAGGCTGCCAGTCAGAACTGTTGATTAGCCAGAGATAAGAAGTGCTAATAAAATTTCAGCTCAAAGCAAAGAAACTTGATGTGTTATTGACCTTTGCAGATTTACCTTGGGAAGCAGGGTATGGTTCCTGCTAAGCTTCTTGAAATCCTAAAAATAGCTCAGAGATACCCTTTCCCCATAACTGCCTACTCAGACTCTCAGGGGTCAGGGATGCCTGATGGGGAAACCACGTGATTAGGGGGAAAGGGCAAACTCCTAACCAGGAGTCGAGGCTCACATACTGGCTTGATCCTCCCTTTTGAGTTTTGTGTCTTGCTCCTTCCCGTTGGCTGTCTGTTCATGGGTGTCTCCCTGACCAGGTGGGAGGGACTTGAGGGCTGAAGTCTAGCCCAGTACAGCACGTGCTCAAAAACTATGGAATAAATGAATGGCACTGCATAATGTACAACAGATTTACTTTTAAATTATTTTCTCAGATTATTTTTCTCGTAATTCGAGTTTTTCAAATTTTAATGCACAGGTGACCTTTATGAAGACTCGACATATAGGTTCTAGATCTTGACGTTTATCTACATGTAATAGGATGTTAAAATGTTACTCACTGGCAATTATAAAAGGATTGAAATAAAGAGGCCAGGACAGAGGATTTTCTTGAAAGGAGTAGTTGGTTGGAATGTGGTACATTTTCCCTTTTCACAACCTTTTTCTGCTTCCCCTGTCACCCGCCAGCTGCCGCTGCCCCATGGCTGCCCTGGCGGTGGTATTTGCTCCTTACCTCAAGCCAAAGGAGACAGGCTCGAGGGGAACCACTCAGAAAGCTTGCCATATGTCCCCTAGAAATGGGGGCCTGGGTGCACGAGCATTCCCATGAGTTGTCCCATGAGGCAAAGGGACCTGCTGTTGGCTGGTGGAGCAATGTGACCCCCAACTTCGAACATCTGAATAGGGGGACCTTTAAAAGGCATGCCAGTGGATGGGATGCCTTAAGTAGTGGGAGAAGGAAAAGCTCCCAGCAGACAAGTCTCCTGCAAACCCAGAAAAAGCACCCTCCCCCTCAAGAGAGAGAGTGAGCTTTGAGCACCCACAACAGCCAGCAGCATGTGATTACATCTGAAAGAGGCAATCCCCTTCTTCCTCCTCCCCTCCAAACCTGTGTGCTCACGGGCGGTTGGGGAACATGCGGAGGAGAAGCGTAAGGCCACCCTGTCATCATGGTCCAAGGCGGCCTCCCTGGCTAAAGTGAGGGTGGGGGGCTGAGGAATTGTAACCCTGGGCTTGACATTTTAATCACTGAAATTAGACTGTGCTTGGGACTAAAAGTGACAGCAAGACTGTTTGTTATTGAAGAGTGACCAGAAAAGGGATGGGAGTTGACTGAGATTTTTATCCCAGGGCAAGGAAAGAACACCCCACGAAGCTGGTTTGAAGGGACAGTTGGGCTTGGTGAGGGGAGGTTGGAGAAAGTTGTTCAATACAATGGTTCCACTACCACATTTACAGAGATATATGAAAACATATTTCTATACATATACATATATAACACAGATATATATCTGTACATGTGCATACAGATATAGCCATATGTATAAGACACGTATCCATATATGCAAACTACCATTTTTGAGAATCCATTACTGCACATGCTCTAAGCCAGGCGTTTTTACAGACATTAGCTTTAAATTTCAAATGGGATAGGTATTATCCTATTTTACAGATGATAAAACTGAGGATCCAGGGCATGAAATCTTTTCTTTAATACTGAAGTATAGTTGATTTACAATGTTGTGCCAGTCTCTGCTGTACAGCAAAGTGACTCAGTTATACACACATATACATTTTTAAAATATACTTTTCCATTATGGTTTATCACAGGATATTGAATATAGTTCCCTGTGCTATACAGTAGGACCTTATTGTTTAGCCATTCTAAATGTAATAGTTTGCATCTACCAACCCCAAACTCCCAGTCCATCCCCCTGCCTCCCCCCATCCCTCTTGGCAACCACAAGTCTGTTCTCTATGTCTGTGAGTCTGTTTCTGTTTTGTAGATAGGTTCACTTGTGCCATATTTTAGATTCCACATATAAGTGATGTCATATGGTATTTCTCTTTCTCTTTCTGACTTACTGCACTTAGTATGATGATCTCTGGTTGCATCCATATTGCTGCAAGTGGCATTATTTCATTCTTTTTTACGGCTGAGCAGTATTCCATTGTACATATGTACCACATCTTCTTTATCCATTCATCTGTCGATAGACATTTAGGTTGTTTCTATGTTTTGGCTATGAAGGGCATGAAATCTTTTATCCCAAGATCACATAGCAGATGGCGGAGCTATAATTCAAATCCAGGTCCCCTTCCTTATCCAGACTATATCTTTGGCTCCCCTGCTACATGCGTGAGCTGGGTCTGTCCCAAGGTCCAGGGTTTTTCCATGACCTTATGTGGCCTGTAGATTTGGCAATTCCTGTGTCTCTTTATGGAGCTCTCTTTCTATGCATAGATAGGTTGTGATTAATTAAGCTATTGGCTCGGACTAACGGATTCCCCCTCCCTCTTAGCTCGCTCAGGTCTTGGGCGGCTTCTTCTGAACAACATAAGGTCACATGTCTAAGGCACATGAAGAAGGTGACTGGGCTGTGGAAGCCTGGGGGACCGAAATAGCGCTGAGGGGTGGGCAAGGTGGGAGTGGCATAGGGACTGAGCTCACAGCTTGATTATTCAGTAAAATAGGTTCACTTGTCCTGGTTGAATTTCAGGGTAAGCACATCTCCCTCCTTTCTCCCTCTGGTCCTCTCTGCATGCTGCCCATGTGGTCAAGAGATGTCTTTTGTCTCTGGAACAGTCACCTTCTGGGACCTTGCACAGCCCACAGAAGGCCATTTATCCCATCTCACTGGGCACCATTTTTGGTACCCACATGTGGTCTCCCTGAAGCAGGCTGTAACCCCATGGGGCTGCGCTGAGGGAAGTGGGGGAGAGCTTGTACACCGGCATTTCCCACTCTGCTGTTGTTTTCCTGACATTCTTTGAATAAGGTGCCCTGCATTTTCATTTTGTACTGGGCCCAGCAAATTATGTGGCCGATTCTGGAGGGGGGCACCTTGGTCTGACAAACCCCTGGGTCCTCCGTAGTGCCCAGCACCATGCAAATTCAGCCCAAACCATGTTGTGTGTGAAATTGTTAAACAGCAACAGGCCCGAGCTGCTTTGCGTGGTCTGTGGGGGTGTGGCCTGGGCAGGGAGTTGCATGTATGTGTTACGTAGGAAGGGACCTCGTTTCCTGGGTTCCACCCGATGCAAGGAAAAAAAATCCACTATAAATTGAGATCTCAATCAGGAAGTTACTCTTCTCAATGAAAGGGAAGAGATGAATTATTCCATCCATTCCTACACCAGAGCCGAACCCCAGAAACAAATACACAGAGCCAGGCCTCTGGCCATAAAACCTTGAAAACAGAGAGAAGCCATCCCCTTGGGTAATAAGTAATTAGCAGCAGGTATTTTACTAAAAGGATCAGAAGGATACCAAGCTTCCCTGGCAAAGCGATTGCTAGAGACCTGGCACTTACGGTGGCAAGGACAAGCACAAGGCAAGCACAAGCACAAGAACAAGCACATAGGCAATGACAATTAATGTTCTGCAAATCCCAAGAGCCCTACATACCAGGTGACCACTGATATGTAGGATCAGGGGCTGACCAGGAAAGCAGAAACCATGTCAGGTATTTATAACAGAGGGAGTGTAATACAGGGAATCTGCTACACAGGTGATATGCGTGAGCCTAGATGGCAAACAAGGTTCAATGATGTACTTGAAGATGAGTCAGGGGAGGAAGCCATGCCCACCTGAAGCTGGAGAAACAAAGGGGAGAGATGGCGCTCCTGGATCCCAGTGTGATCTGGAATCAGGCAGGACTGTTCAGTGAAACCTGGAGCTGCTGCCAGAGAAGACGCCCCAGGCAGAGAGGTAGGAGGAGAAACACCTGCCTTCTTCCCTTCCCCCACCCTCCACTCTCTTGCCAGTGCCTCCCACTGGCTGACACAGGAGTCTGGGAAATGCAGCCTGCTGGGTCATCCTGCTGTGATACAGAGCAGGGGAAGGATGTAGAATGGACCTGAGAGCAAAAAGGCCCAGGGCTGGCACAGCATCCTAGCACAGAATGGGAGGGTAAAAGACTACGAGAAGATCTCAAGGCTATGAGAAAGTCAGATAGATTTAGCAATAATAGTAACGCCAGCCATATATTGATAACACCATGTGCCAAGTGATACTTGATTTCACGGAAACTTTTATGACAGCCCTGTGAAGTAGGTGGGGTCTGATCCCCATTTTATGGATGAGGAAACTGAGGCTCAGACATTAAACAACTTGCCCTAGGTCTCAGCCACTCAGTGGTGGAGTTGGAGCTGGAGGTCAGGTCTGTATCACTCATAACTTTGCCTCTAACCACCACAATGTGCCCCTTGCTTAGCTATTCCTGGGCAGAGTGAGAGGGGAGATTGGTGATATCAGAATCCCCGGCAAATCATTCATAGTTTGTGGATACAGTGGTATTCAAGGGAATTGAGCCATAAAATGTCTAGAATTGTCACTTTGTGGACTGGTTCAGCAAATTCTTCTCCTTCTCAACAAATTCTTTTATTGGTATCATGAAGTGTCAAGTTAGTGGCACCTCCAGGTAGGATTTTGGCCAAATAGCTAATCTGGTCAGATCCCTCTCCTGACAGTCTGGTCCCCAAAGTGGGAACTTCTAGTGAGCAGAACACCTTGAACAAATCTTATTCTGCATTGTCTTTTTTTTTTTGGTAGTAATTCCAGTGGTTGTGTAGTGGAATCTCATTATACTTTTAATTTGCATTTCCCTGATGATTAAAGATGTTGAGCATCTTCTCATGTGCTTATTGCCCATATGTACATCTTCTTCTGTGAGCTCTCTGTTCAGAACTTTTTTTTAAAAATTTTATTTATTTATTTTTGGCTGCATTGGGTCTTTGTTGCTGTGCGCGAGCTTTCTCTAGTTGCAGTGAGTGGGGGCTACTCTTTGTTGCGGTGCGCAGGCTTCTCATTGCGGTGGCTTCTCTTGTTGTGGAGCACGGGCTCTAGGCACGCGGGCTTCAGTAGTTGTGGTGCGCAGGCTCAGTAGTTGCAGCTCACGGGCTGTAGAGCACAGACTCAGTAGTTGTGGCGCATGGGCTTAGTTGCTCTCCGGACTAGGGCTCGAACCCGTGCCCCCTGTATTGGCAGGCAGATTCTTAACCATTGCACCACCAGGGAAGCCCTGTTCAGAACTTTTGCCTGTGTTTTTTTCACTGGGTTGTCTTCTTATTGAGTTGTAAAAGTTCTTTATATATTCTGGATGTATATTATTTGCAAGATATCTATCTATATATATCTATATATCTATCAAGTGATCTATCTGTCATCCATCTATCTGGTGAATCTTTTTTTATATCTGTTGCTTGCTTATTTTTTTTTCTTAATAGTGTCTTTTGAAGAGCAGAAGTGTTAATTTTGATGAAATCACTTTATCTTTTCTTTTTATGATTAGTGTTCTTTTTTTGGGACCCATCTAAGAAATCTTAGCCTACCTCAAGGACACAAAACTTCTCCTATCTTTTCTTCTAGAAATTTTATAACTTTAGCTTTTATCCAGGCCCATGACCCATTTAAAGCTAATTTTTTAATTTTTATTTTTTGTATAGTGTGAAGTCTGGGTCAAGATTAATTTTTTTTTCTATTTGGATATCCACTTATTCTTCTGGTGCAGTCTCTGGCACTTAGCAGGTGTACCCTAAAAATCTTGTTTTCTAATCTCCCCTTGACTTCAATTCCTAGGACCTGGAGAAGCTCCATGAGCAAATGAATGGGATCTCCCTTTACATGTGTTAGGAGAAGGTAATAAATCAACTAAGGTGTTCAGCAAGATAAAAAGAAGATCAGGGCATCTGCTCCGTCCAGGTGGTTGAAATCAGCACGTTTCCTGAGGAAGTTTTGCCCAGTCTCCTCGAAAGTGTTCTGCTGTTTTAACTGCTAGAAGAGTTTAATGATAAAAATATGTCCTGGACACGCATTTCTGTCAGATATGGAGCCCAGCCAATGGCCCTATTTTCAGACCTGACTGTAAGATGCTGGTGACTATGGATACCAGAAATGATGAGAAGTGTCACGATAGGCAAAATCAGACAACTCTGCTCTGACAAAGGTAGCTCCATGGCCTCAGGGCTTTCTCCTCTGTGGGAAGATGGAACCTTATCCCCATGTCATCTTTCTACCCATGTCAACCTTATTCACATGTCATCTACTGTAGACTTGGGCACAGAGAAGCTTCAGGGAAGGTGTGGATCACCTGGCAGGGCAAGGCTGACCCACTTCTTACCTGCAGCTCTGAAATGACTGAGCTGGGGTGGGGGAAGGGGAAAGATAAGGAGGGATGAGGTTAGGGAAAAGTGTGGAGGGTGTGATTGATTGAAAAATTGGACAGGAATTCTTCACTTCTATCTAGGAGTATTCTACATCCACACCCTTGTCAGAGCTTCATGGTGGACAGGGGGGACCTCCCTGTCCTTTGACTTTGGGCTCAGTCATGGGACTTGCTTTGGCCAATGCGATATTCACAGATGTAATGTGAGGGAGGATTGAAATGTGATTGCTCAACTGGCTTCCTCTCTCTGTGCTTCTGCTATTGCTGTGAGGTGTGTGTGCCCTGAGCAGCCACTGCCCTTTCAGTCTAAACCCCAGAAGGTGACATGTGGAGGAGAGCAAGTCCAGTTGAGTCACAGACCTACAAACAACAAAAATGAGTATTTGCTCTTAGTCACTGATATTTTGAGGTTGTTTGTTATGCAGTGTTATGTGTCCATAGCTGACCAATACAGAGGGGAAAGCTGGTGTGTGTCGGGGAGGTGTCATGTTGATGGGAAGTTCCAGTTTCTTTCTTAGGATTCCAGCTCAGCCTGACAGCCCTCAACTAGCTGCTTCTTGATCTCCCTGGCTCCCCTGGTGGGCTTCAATGCTCTGCTTCTCAGAGGAGTTTTTGGAATGCGGGATCAGCCAAGCCTGTTTTGAGTTACCCAGTGTGGTAGATTGTTGGACTAATGACCCCCAATACATCTAATGCTTTCTGTGTCAATTTTCTTGTGTGGTTCTTTCCCAGAATGATTCTGAGCTTGGCTGCGTGACTTGCCGTGGGCAGTAGACATCAGCAAATGTGATGTGAGCAGAGTCTTAAAAAGTGCATGTGCATTGGGCTTGCATCCTCTTGCTGTTGGGAACTCGTCTGCCACTTGTGAAAAAGCTGGGCCAGCCTCCTTGAGGATGAAAGACCATGTAGAGAGAGGCCCCAGTCATCCTAGAAGCCTTAGACATGTGAGTGAGGATATCCTGGACCATCTGGCTCCAGGCGAGGCACCCAGGCCAGAAGAAGTGCCAGCCCACCCACAGGATCATGATAGCTAGTACATGTTTGTCGTTTTAAGCCACTACATTTTAGGGTGGTTTGTTATGCATCAAGAGCTAACTAATACACCCAGGCAAAAGATAGTTTGGAAAATCAGAGAGGCATCATTCATGCATATACACTTTTTGAGCACTTACTATGTTCTAGACATTGTGCTATGAGCTGGACTTGGGATCTTGAGGTAGGAAACAAGTTTGACTTTTCAAATGGAGAATCAGAAGGCAGATGGCCATGCAGGGGTTTTCTCTAAAGTACAATCAAGATCGGACCTGTGAAAGGTGGATGTTGACACCGTGGAGAGCAGGGCATCCAAGGCTGAGAAGAGTAAATCAAGGAAACACTGATTAGTACGAGGGCAGAGGTCTGAGCTTCAGGTTCAATTTAGGCTGACTGTGAGAGCAGCAGTGGGTGAAGAGAACAAAAGGGTCTAGCACTTGGGAGATGCCTGCCCCACACCGGAAACGCTTGTTCCTTAACTGCAACAGCAGGATAATGAGAATAATCCCTGACATCTGTTGCACACCCTCACACCTAGTTTCTCATTTGATTCTCATGACCTTGTGAGTAGGTGGGCCAGGTGTTCTTAGCTCCATTTACCAAAGTGGAATTGAGGTAGAGTGACTTACTCCAGGCCAGACGGCCACTAAGGGGCAAAGGTGGGCTCTGCTTAAGTCTAAGGCTCACTATGTCTACCCATCCACTGAAAATCTTCCAGGACCTGGAGCCCAGCATTGGTCCCACAATAGCCCTGGAAGGTCCAAAGGATGCAGGATCATGGGGCAAATAGCAAGGACTGGGATAAAATGGCAAGTTCTGGGTGTTGGTCAAGGCAGGGAATTAGGTTCAAGGGAGTTGGGTGGGTACCAAGGGCCCTGGAAGGAGGGAAGGAGAGGTTGTGTAGTGAGCAGGAAATATATGACACCAGTTAGTGAACAAACCAACCTCTCCACTACCTATCTACCCAACCATAAACCAACCACCTGTCTACTCATCCACCCATCCAACTATTCAACCACCCACTCAACCAGTCAACTATCTATCCACCTAACTATTAACCAACTACACATCCATCCATCCATCCATCAGTCCATCTAATCAATCAACCATCCAAATAACCCACCAACCAGCCAACCTACCAGCAGACACCAAAGCATCCATCTATTCATTAGTTCCTTTTGCGAGCAATGCAGAGTGCTTGATGCTGAGTCTCACTTGACTCTTTTTTTTCCCCCTTGCCTCCCACATCCAATCCATTAGCAGGTACTTAAAAATATCTGCCCTAAACTATGTTTCAAATATGCCTCCTTCTTTCCATCTCCGTTGCTTCCTACCCAGGTCATCATCATTGCTCCCTGACTCCTGAAATAGCCTTTTATCTGGTACTTCCGGTTCTGCCCCTGTCATTATACTGTGAGATGGATCACATCCCTTTCCTGATTAGAGCCTTTCAATGGTTTGCTCGTCACACTTAGCAATAAATCCAGACTCCTTACCAGGGTGATGGCACCTTGGCTGACAGCTCCAATCTCAACTTCTACCAGTTCTTCCTCTATTTACCCAACTCCACCCTTACTGGTGTCTTTTTGTTACTCACCTTCATAAGCTTGTTCCTGTCTTAGAATCTTCTCCTTTGCTTTCTACTCTGGAATGATCTGCCTTCAGATCTCAGCATGGCCAGGGCTTCCTTGGGGTCCAGTCTTTGGATGTCACCTCATCAGAGAGGCCTTCCCTAAGTTCCTGCTCTAAAAGAAACCTCCAATCTCTCTCTCATCATCCTGTTTCATGATCTTCAGAGCACATATCACTTGAATGTATTTATTTAAACTCAATAATGAGTGAACAATAATGAACAATATGAACAAAAATGAACAATAAATACATTGTGGGTTGTTTGTTTCCATTTTTAGAATAAGCTAGATGAGAGCAGGGTCTTGCCTGTTTCATTCACCGTTGTATCTCTGGTGCCCGGAACAGTGCCTGGCACATGGTAGGGCCTCAGGGAATGGCAGTGGTGGATATTATATGCACCATCTGATTTCTCCTTGCTGCCCGATTTCTTTTGTCCCAGAGTGCACTGCTCAGTCTCACTTCCATGGCAAGGTGACCTAGTTCTTTCAGACAGAAGACGTGCTCACTTCTCTGCCATCATCCTCCCAGCAGGCCCCCTGGGGGATGCCCACACCGTAATGTACATCCAGGCTGGTGCCTATGAGGGCATGAGCTGACCGACTTCATTTTCAGGGCCCACCCCAGTGGGATGTTGGCTTCACCATTTTCATGCGAGGACATCCTTCACCTTTTTTTTTCTGGGGCTTTGCCCACTTGGATCCTCCCCCAACCCCAAAGAGCGCTCCTTTTGGTATAAAATTCAGCAGATGGAGTCAGAGCAGAGCCTTGCAGCGTATGACAGGACCGAAGCACATTGGCGCAAACATTCTAAGTGGAGAATGTCCCCTGCCTCAGTGAGCAGGGGGTTAATGCTGTGCCCTTGCCAGGAGTGCAGTAGTGAACGTGACACTGTGCTCAGCTGTCCCAAGCTGAGAACTTTCCAGATAGCTGAGTGTTTTCCTTCAAGCTCTTCACACTTAAAATATACTTTTAGTAGAATTATTTTGAAATGCACCATCCACGTTGTTTCCTTATTAAGAAGAACTCGTGGAACATAGTTAGTCTTTGGCTTCCAGGCTCAGGGTTCTCATTTTGAACAGAAATGACTTATGAGCCATAGCACCGTGAACCCAGTGACCACAGGGCCAAATGGCCCCAGGCCGTAGAGATGTGGAGTGAGATCCTTGAGTCTGCTTTTCCTTTTTTTTAGAAGGACTTTATTTTTTAGAGCAGTTTTAGGTTCACAGCCCCTAGAGAACGGCTAGGGTAAATAGGACTGGACCACCTTGGGAATGATGTTCCCATTCAGGGAAGCAGCCACAAGACTCCGTCGGTGGCTGGAGACTCACGCTTTAAAGGCAAAAGAGAAGGGGGAAGCCGTGTCCTTCTTGAGTCTTGAATTCTTACTGCCTTAAGCCTTGTAGGTGGCAATGGCCCATGCTCGGAGCAGCTGCTCACACATCTGTGTCCCTCTGCAGCCCTAAGAAGTGTGTTTGCTTGGAGAGGAATGTAGAGCAGTAGACTTGAGGTCTGGGTGGGTGGTGTGGTGGTTTATGGTAAAACCTCTCTGCTAAATTCTCTTCTTTATTGGATGTAAGGCTGGATCTGGGATTCTCTCATTCTTTACTCCTAGTATTGCAGGGCAGAGGTGACCCTATCTGGCAGCCAGACTCACAAACTCATTGGCAGTCACTGACATCTTTCTGATTGCCTAATGCGTGGTGGGCCAAATGGGAGTCCTGGACAGGGAAGGGGGGTCTTGCCAAAGAGGCATCTGGGGGACAGGAAGGAGGCTGTGTGTCCTTTTGTCCAAGTCAGCACAATGCAGGAGGAAAGTATACTGTGGAGTTCACCCCCATGTTCCTGGGAAGACCAGAATATTTTGCAAAACTAGCAGATAAGCAGTGGGTATGGGGATTCTGCCTCTGCTCTTGACACAGAATCCTGGAAAGATCAGGTCTTTGGAATCATGCAGATCTAGTTTTAAATCCTAGCACAGCCACTTACAAGTTGGGTGGCCTTGAGCAAGCAACAATCTCCCTAGGTCTCAGTTTCTTCATCTATACAATGGGAATACTAATACCTATTTGCAGGGTTTCATGAAAATTAAATGAGGGGTGGGGATGAAAGCTCGGCAGAGGTAGACATTCAATACATACTAGCATTTTCCATTTCTCCCTGTTTATAAAGACAAAACCCAGCCTGTTGCTTCTTTTCTCTTCTCTTTCCCTTCTCTTCTTTTTCCCTTGTCTGCGTGGGAACCATATGCAGATGACTTAAGTAGTCTCTAATTATGAAGCTGGGAAATTGGGCAAGAAAGCACGGCAAACCTTTTATTTCTCTGTAGACTGAGTGTGTGCGTGTGTGTAACAGGAGATTGGGTGAAGGAGAGTTAAACTTCCCCAATTCTAACCACAAACATACTGTAGGTACTATGATTCCTGTCTCTTCTTTGTATCCTAAATGTTTTATTTTAAGGTCTGCTATAAAAGCAAGACATTGCTTAATTGTCTTGCTATAAAATATGTAAAGTATTACACTATTGGGGCTCATTAGCTAAAGCGGAGCTGCTGTTTAGAAATCCATACGGTGATACTTGTTAATGAATGCTGCAAATAATGCTGCTAACTACCTAAAGAGTAATAATAGACATGTCAGCTCGAACAAACAAGTCCCCAGTCCCCAGGGGGCATGGAGACACTGGATCATAATTAGAGGGGCAGAGCAGACACGCGTATTTTTGTGGATATGGCTCTCTGTGTGCTTTTCCATCATTCCTTCTGGGTCTGCAGAGGTGGAGTGCCTCTTCCGTCTGCACCCACGTCTGGGTGAAGTCTCTTTTCCTGCTCACAGTGGAAGTCACCAGTGGATGATCCTGAGAGTCAGAGTTCCATTTGCCAAAGTGTGGAGCTGTTAGGATTCTTATTTACAGGTGGAGCGGTGCTTCCAGTGGGTCTCTCAATCCCTTGAGGCTAAAGCTGAAGCTCATTATTGTTATCCACTCCATGGCTCTGAAGTCTGAAATAAACCAGAGTGGGTGTGGGGGGAGAGGGAGTATTTGGGGCGTTGGTGTGTTAAAAGCCATTTGGTCCTTGGAAAACAATATGATGGTTCCTCAAAACTTAAACATAGAATTACCATATGGTCCAGCAAGTCCACTTCTGGGTATATACCCCAAAGAATTGAAAGCAGAGACTCAAACAGATATTTGCACACCCATGTTCTTAGCAGCACTCAAAAGGTGCAAAAACAATCCAAATGTCCATCGATGGATGAATGGATAAAGCAAATGTGGTATGTACATACACTGGAATGTTATTTAGCCTTAGAAAGAAACGAAATTCTGATACACGCTACAGCATGGATGAACTTTGAAGACGTCGTGCTAAGTGAAAGAAGTCAGATACAAAAAGACAAATACTGTATGAATCCACTTGTATTAGGTACCTAAAATAGTCAAATTCACAGAGACAGAAAGTAGAACAGAGGTTACCAGGGGCTGGGGTGGGGATGGTATGGGAAGTTATTGTTTAATGGGTACAGAGTTGCAGTTTAGGATGATGAAAAGGTTCTGGAGCTGGATAGTGGTGACAGTTGCACCACAATGTGAATGTACTTAAAGCTACTGAACTGTATACTTAAAATTGGCAAAATGGTAAATTTTGTTATGTATATTTTGCTGCAATAGAACAAAAAGCCAGTGGGTCCTTATTTAAGTCAAACTGGTACTCTGTGGTCAGATGTGGCTAGAAACGTCCCACATTATGCCCTGACCCAGTGGTTGGGAGGAAGTGGGGTGTAGGTAGGTCAAAGGCATGGACAAACATTGGGATACTTTGTGGACAGTGAACTAGGCCAGACCAGGGATGCTGGGGCTGAGGCAACCAGAAGTTGTCTCTGGTTCAATGTCGTGGCCTTTGGTCATTGCAGAAATGCTTTTGGGACTGGTGCTGCCTCTGTTCTTTGCTTTAGTTTTGACAGTGTCACTGGACCCTTTGACCTTTCTGTGAGACCCCTGACAAGTGACATTCCCTTTCTTGGTTTATTTCCCCCTTCTGCCAGGGGAAGGGGCTGGTGAGGAGGCTCTCAGAGGCGCCTGAACCCTGGCATTCTAAGAAGCCCGGGACACCCCTGGAGGTCTTTGAGAACTGAAAGGTCCCCGCATCCTAGGCTGGGCTTGTGCAGAACTTTTGAGGTCCTTGACAAGGAGGCATCCTGGACCCCTGCCCAGGCTGGGGACCTGGGCCAAGACAAAACCATCTCTCTACTGCTTTATGAAGTTTCCACATGAAAGTGTTTAGTCCCAGGACTCAGGAGACAGACCGTGTTCAAATCCTGATTCCTTGTCTTACTGTTGATTTTAGCATATTAACCTCTCCAAAGCACCAGTTTCCACATCTAAAATAATGGGACTTGCCTCATAGACTCATTGTGAGAATTAAATGAGCTAATGTGAGTAAAATGCTTAGCTTGTGCCTGAAACATGGCAAATGTTTCGTGTATAGTGGTCATCATTGAAATTAATAATAGGCATTTTTAATACTTAGGAATATACCTACCTAAGGAGACAAAAGACCTATACTCAGAAAACTATAAAACACTGATGAAAGAAATCAAAGATGACATAAACAGATGGAGAAATATGTTCTTGGATTGGAAGAATCAATATTGTGAAAATGACTATACTACCCAAAGCAATCTACAGGTTCAATGCAATCCCTATCAAATTACCAATGGCATTTTTTACAGAACTAGGACAAGAAATTTTACAGTTTGTATGGAAACACAAAAGACCCTGAATAGCCAAAGCAATCTTGAGAAAGAAAAACAGAGCTGGAGGAATCAGGCTCCCAGACTTCAGACTATGCTACAAAGCTACAGTAATCAAGACAGTGTGGTGTTGGCACAAAAACAGAAATATAGATCAATGGAACAAGATAGAAAGCCCAGAGATAAACCCACACACATATGGTCACCTTATCTTTGATAAAGGAGGCAAGAATATACAATGGAGAAAAGACAGCCTCTTCAATAAGTGGTGCTGGGAAAACTGGACAGCTACATGTAAAAGAAGGAAATTAGAACACACCCTAACACTATACACAAAATAAACTCAAAATGGATTAAAGACCTAAATGTAAGGCCAGACACTATAAAACTCTTAGAGGAAAACATAGGCAGAACACTCTATGACATAAATCACAGCAAGATCCTTTTGGACCCACCTCCTAGAGAAATGGAAATAAAACCAAAAATAAACAAATGGGACCTAATGAAACTTCAAAGCTTTTGCACAGCAAAGGAAACCATAAACAAGATGAAAAGACAACCCTCAGAATGGGAGAAAGTGTTTGCAAATGAAGCAACTGACAAAGGATTAATCTCCAAAATATACAAGCAGCTCATGCAGCTCAGTATCACAAAAACAAACAACCCAGTCCAAAAATGCGTGGAAAACCTAAATAGACATTTCTCCAAAGAAGACATACAGATGGCCAACAAACACATGAAAAGATGCTCAACATCACTAATCATTAGAGAAATGCAAATCAAACCACAATGAGGTATCACCTCACACCAGTCAGAATGGCCATCATCAAAAAATCTACAAACAACAAATGCTGGAGAGGGTGTGGAGAAAAGGGAACGCTCTTGCAGTGTTGGTGGGAATGTAAATTGATACAGTCAGTGTGGAGAACAGTATGGAGGTTCCTTAAAAATCTAAAAATAGAACTACCGTATGACTCAGCAATCCCGCTACTGGGCATATACCCTGAGAAAACCATAATTCAAAAAGAGTCATGTACCACAATGTTCATTGCAGCTCTATTTACAATAGCCAGGACATGGAAGCAACCTAAGTGTCCATCAACAGATGAATGGATAAAGAAGATGTGGCACATATATACAATGGAATATTACTCAGACATACAAAGAAACGAAATTGACTTATTTGTAGCGAGGTGGATGGACCTAGAATCTGTCATACAGAGTGAAGTAAGTCAGAAAGAGAAAAACAAATACTGTATGCTAACACGTATATACAGAATTTAAAAAAGCAGTACTGATGAACCTAGTGGCAGAGCAGGAATAAAGATGCAGACATAGAGAACAGACTTGAGGGCACGGGAGTGTGGGGGGGAAGGGGAAGCTGGGACGAAGTGAGAGAGTAGCACTGACATGTATACACTATCAAATGTAAAATGGATGGCTAGTGGGAAGCTGCTGCATAGCACCGGGAGATCAGCTTGATGCTTTGTGATGACCTAGAGGGGTAGGATAGGGACGGTGGGGGGGAGGCTCAAGAGGGAGGGGATATGGGGATATATGTATACATATAGCTGATTCACTACGTTGTACAACAGAAACTAACACAACATTGTAAAGCATTTATACTCCAATAAAGATGTGAAAAAAAAAGAAATTAATAATAGGTATTTTTAATGGTAGAAGAGAGAGCACTTGGATTCCTGCGGATCACGGGCAATAGCCTGGATCAGCCACTGCAAACTCTAATACTTATCTTAACAGTTCATGAGATTGGAGGGCATAAAATAAGAATCTATGACTTCATACTCATGATAAAATAAATAAATGAATAAATAAAGGGGAGGGAAGCTTTTCATTATAGTAGCTTTCAAACAATAGATGTAGAAAGAATGATGGAACTGAAAATTAACATTTGACATCTACTGTAGTTGTAATTGCTTCAGGCAAGAATCATCAATGGGCGCTGACAATATTGGTTGAAGTTAGGATGAGAAACAGGATATTTACATTGTTTCAAAGTCTTTCTCCACAAGATACTGATTAGTTACAGAGAGGAAAATGGTAGCTCTACAGTAGAGAAACCTGGAGACACCGGATGAACTTAGGATCAAAGTGAACATTACAGTAACAGAGACAAGTCAACATTGTTTGTCTCCCCATGTGGTGCTCTGAGACAGTGTAACACCCTTACCATGGTTTTCCTCATGAAAATGCATAACCGGAACCCAGTCCTGAGATAAACTCAGACACACTCAAGTTGAAGGACATGCCACAAAAAAACTGCTTTTCCTCTTCAAAATGGTCAAGATCATGAAAGATAAAATTGGAAGACTGTTCCAGATTCAGTGAGAGTAAAGAGACATGACAAGTAAATGAACTGTTGTCCTGATTGGATTCTGGACCAGGAAAAAGACAGTGGTGTGACAGTTGGTGAAATCTAAATAAAGTGTGTACATTAGATAAATGCTATTTTATCAATGGCAATTTCCTGATTTTGATAATTGCACTGTGGTTATGTAGGAGAATGTCTTTTTTTTTTTTTTAAGAAATACACATTAAAGTAGAGATAGGGCTTCCCTGGTGGCGCGGCGGTTGGGAGTCTGCCTGCCAGTGCAGGGGGCACGGGTTCGGGCCCTGGTCTGGGAAGATCCCGCGTGCCGCGGAGCGGGCTGGGCCCGTGAGCCACAGTTGCTGAGCCTGCGCGTCTGGAGCCTGTGCTCCGCAGCGGGAGGGCCGGTGGTGGTGAGAGGCCCGCGCACCGCGATGAAGAGTGGCCCCCGCCTGCCGCGGCTGGGGAAGGCCCTCGCACAGAGGCGGGGACCCAGCACAGCCATGAGTAAATAAATAAATAAATAAATTTAAAAGAGAAACCTTTCATTAAAAAAAAAAAAAAAAAAAAAGTAGAGATAAAAAGGCATTATGCCTCCACCTTACCCTCAAAAATTCAGAGAAAAAAATTAAACTTATACACATATAAATTTGTATATATTAGAGAGAAATGGAGAGAATGATAAAGCAAGTTGGGAAAACGTTAACATTTGAGGCAGCTGGGTAAACGGTATATGCAAATTCTTTGTACTACTTTTGCAACTTTTTAAGTCCAACATTATTCCAATAAGAATTAAAAAAAATTTTTTAATTTATGAGTATTATCCTACTATGTAACTTCTCTTACCACTCATCTCATTTAATTAATTTATTCCTCTAGGCCACTGTGGAAGGTAGGTACTGCTATTTCCCCCATTTCAAACATGAGAAAAGGGAGGCTTCAGCAAGATTCAGTAACTTGCCCAAGTCTCAGTGCTAGTAAATGGCAGAGTTTTGATTTGAGATTTGATTATAGGTGGTTTCACTGCAGCGCCTGCATGCTTAAACACTTCATAAAAGGTATTGATTATGTCCAATAGGGGCTCAGTACTCTGCATATTATGTTTTATTTAATTCTCGCTGTGACCCTTTACAATAGGCAGTGCCATTCTGGTTTAATGCTTGGGAACTTGGCTGCTCAGGAAGGCTAAAGGATGGGCAAATGTCCTACAGCTAAGAGACAGCAGATATGGGATTCGAACTCAGATCCTTCTGAGGCCAAAGTGTCTCTCTCTACTATGCCATGTGCTTCCAGGCTGGGTCCAGGCTGGGAACAGTCAACAGAGTATCCGTATCCTGGCCCACATCAGGCTAGCAGCTGTGCTGCCCTTCTTCCTTGTGGAACAACTATCTATCAGTTACAAGCATGGGCTCCATCTTCCAAATCTGAGGAGCAAAGTGCTAGTTGCACACTGGCGTGCACTGTCATTGATGGGGAGACACAGTATCATTGCGGCTGGGTAGACTCCTGGGGAAAAGCCTGCAGACAACACCATCCACACGATGATCTGATCTCCGTGAACCGTGCCTGGCTCTTGACCCAGCCTCAGTGGGAGTGGGCCTAGGGTTGGGGATCCTCTTCTCCCAGGGGCATTTCACTGTGGCCCATGGGATGTGGACTCAGGGCCTCGTTAAGAGAGTCTGCAGGATTTTATCCACAGCCTCCAGGCCTGCCCCCCTCTCCGAGGGGCGACTGTGGACAGCATTTGCTCACAATTTTGGCAAGGCAGCCTGATCATGAGTTAGGTATAAAAATATTCAGGGGAAGACAGTGACTCATGATTGGGGAATTCGAGGGGACACACGCGATGTAATGTGGTTTTAGCACGAAATCCAAGGGGCCGCTAGGGTGTGAAAGAACTCGATCAGCAGAGGAAGAGGCCCGAGGGGGGACTATTAATTCCTTCAAACAGACTGTAGATGTCACTTTGATATTTTCTTAGATTAAAAATATGTATGATGTTCATAGATGTGGGTGTTGGAATATGCAAATAAATCAACTTCCAAAACAGAGTCTTAGCCAGTTAGCGCTGGCTGGAGCTCAGAGGTCATGGAGTTCAGTGCCCGTGTTTTGGCCTGAGGTGGAAGAAGCCCCATCAGTCCCAACTCCCAGCCCAGTGCTTTTTCTCACTAAGTTCTCTCAGCCTAGCCTCCCCGCTGAGGCCTTCCCCAGCTCACCCGCGGCCTGCATTCCCCAAGCTGTTTTGCATTAGAATTCCCCTAGGTCAGTGGCTCTTACACTTTTTAAAAATTGTAACTCACAGTAAGAACTATATTTTACATTGTGACCCAGTACACACACACACACACACACACACACACACAC
>NW_026646354.1:107500-143623 GCF_949987535.1 Balaenoptera acutorostrata | reverse complement strand
CCTAAACCGAGCCCTAACCCTAACACTAACCCTAACCCTAACCCTAACCCATACCCTACGCCCTACCCGAACCCCTCCCCGAACCCGTACCCTAAGCCATACCCTAACCCTCACCCTAACCCTAACCCTAACCCTAAGCTACCCTTGACTGCTTCTGCCTCCAATAGATTTCCTAAGCACTAGTGTTTTAAGGAACAGGTTAAAAAGAGAATCCTAATGTGATTTCGTGATAATGGGTGTGTTCCTTATCTTCTCCTCGTGTCTAAACTCTTCTCCATGGCTGGACCCCCAAATAATATTCCTTTACGTGCTAAGGGGTATCTAGAGAGTGGGATAGGTTTAATAACTACCCTCACCCTAACGCGTACCCTAACCCTAACCCCTACCCTAACCCTAACGCGTACCCTAATCCTAACCCGTACCCTAAACCGAGCCCTAACCCTAACCCTAGCCCTAACCCTAACCCTAACCCATACCCTACGCCCTACCCGAACCCCTCCCCGAACCCGTACCCTAAGCCGTACCCTAACCCTCACCCTAACCCTAACCCTAACCCTAAGCTACCCTTGACTGCTTCTGCCTCCAATAGATTTCCTAAGCACTAGTGTTTTAAGGAACAGGTTAAAAAGAGAATCCTAATGTGATTTCTTGATAATGGGTGTGTTCCTTATCTTCTCCTAGTGTCTAAACTCTTCTCCATGGTTGGACCCCCAAATAATATTCCTTTACGTGCTAAGGGGTATCTACAGAGTGGGCTAGGTTTAATAACTAACCTCACCCTATCGCGTACCCTAACCCTAACCCCTACCCTAACACTAACACGTACCCTAATCCTACCCCGTACCCTAAACCGAGCCCTAACCCTAACACTAAACCTAACCCTAACCCTAACACATACCCTACGCCCTACCCGAACCCCTCCCCGAACCCGTACCCTAAGCCATACCCTAACCCTCACCCTAACCCTAACCCTAACTCTAAGCTACCCTTGACTGCTTCTGGCTCCAATAGATTTCCTAAGCACTAGTGTTTTAAGGAACAGGTGAAAAAGAGAATCCTAATGTGATTTCCTGATAATGGGTGTGTTCCTTATCTTCTCCTCGTGTCTAAACTCTTCTCCATGGTTGGACCCCCAAATAATATTCCTTTACGTGCTAAGGGGTTTCTAGAGAGTGTGATAGGTTTAATAACTAACCACAACCTAATGCGTACCTAACCCTAACCCCTACCCTAACCCTAACGCGTACCCTAATCCTAACCCATACCCTAAACCGAGCCCTAACCCTAACACTAGCCCTAACCCTATACCTAACCCATACCCTACGCCCTACCCGAACCCCTCCCCGAACCCGTACCCTAAGCCATACCCTAACCCTCACACTAACCCTAACCCTAACCCTAAGCTACCCTTGACTGCTTCTGCCTCCAATAGATTTCCTAAGCACTAGTGTTTTAAGGAACAGGATAAAAAGAGAATCCTAATGTGATTTCGTGATAATGGGTGTGTTCCTTATCTTCTCCTAGTGTCTAAACTCTGCTACATGGCTGGACCCCCATTAATATTCCTTTACGTGCTAAGGGGTATCCAGAGAGTGGGATAGGTTTAATAACTACCCTCACCCTAACGCGTACACTAACCCTAACCCCTACCCTAACCCTAACGCGTACCCTAATCCTAACCCGTACCCTAAACCGAGCCCTAACCCTAACACTAACCCTAACCCTAACCCTAACCCATACCCTACGCCCTACCCGAACCCCTCCCCGAACCCGTACCCTAAGCCATACCCTAACCCTCACCCTAACCCTAACCCTAACCCTAAGCTACCCTTGACTGCTTCTGCCTCCAATAGATTTCCTAAGCACTAGTGTTTTAAGGAACAGGTTAAAAAGAGAATCCTAATGTGATTTCGTGATAATGGGTGTGTTCCTTATCTTCTCCTCGTGTCTAAACTCTTCTCCATGGCTGGACCCCAAATAATATTCCTTTACGTGCTAAGGGGTATCTAGAGAGTGGGATAGGTTTAATAACTACCCTCACCCTAACGCGTACCCTAACCCTAACCCCTACCCTAACCCTAACGCGTACCCTAATCCTAACCCGTACCCTAAACCGAGCCCTAACCCTAACCCTAGCCCTAACCCTAACCCTAACCCATACCCTACGCCCTACCCGAACCCCTCCCCGAACCCGTACCCTAAGCCGTACCCTAACCCTCACCCTAACCCTAACCCTAACCCTAAGCTACCCTTGACTGCTTCTGCCTCCAATAGATTTCCTAAGCACTAGTGTTTTAAGGAACAGGTTAAAAAGAGAATCCTAATGTGATTTCTTGATAATGGGTGTGTTCCTTATCTTCTCCTAGTGTCTAAACTCTTCTCCATGGTTGGACCCCCAAATAATATTCCTTTACGTGCTAAGGGGTATCTACAGAGTGGGCTAGGTTTAATAACTAACCTCACCCTATCGCGTACCCTAACCCTAACCCCTACCCTAACACTAACACGTACCCTAATCCTACCCCGTACCCTAAACCGAGCCCTAACCCTAACACTAAACCTAACCCTAACCCTAACACATACCCTACGCCCTACCCGAACCCCTCCCCGAACCCGTACCCTAAGCCATACCCTAACCCTCACCCTAACCCTAACCCTAACTCTAAGCTACCCTTGACTGCTTCTGGCTCCAATAGATTTCCTAAGCACTAGTGTTTTAAGGAACAGGTGAAAAAGAGAATCCTAATGTGATTTCCTGATAATGGGTGTGTTCCTTATCTTCTCCTCGTGTCTAAACTCTTCTCCATGGTTGGACCCCCAAATAATATTCCTTTACGTGCTAAGGGGTTTCTAGAGAGTGTGATAGGTTTAATAACTAACCACAACCTAATGCGTACCTAACCCTAACCCCTACCCTAACCCTAACGCGTACCCTAATCCTAACCCATACCCTAAACCGAGCCCTAACCCTAACACTAGCCCTAACCCTATACCTAACCCATACCCTACGCCCTACCCGAACCCCTCCCCGAACCCGTACCCTAAGCCATACCCTAACCCTCACACTAACCCTAACCCTAACCCTAAGCTACCCTTGACTGCTTCTGCCTCCAATAGATTTCCTAAGCACTAGTGTTTTAAGGAACAGGATAAAAAGAGAATCCAAATGTGATTTCGTGATAATGGGTGTGTTCCTTATCTTCTCCTAGTGTCTAAACTCTGCTCCATGGCTGGACCCCCATTAATATTCCTTTACGTGCTAAGGGGTATCCAGAGAGTGGGATAGGTTTAATAACTACCCTCACCCTAACGCGTACCCTAACCCTAACCCCTACCCTAACCCTAACGCGTACCCTAATCCTAACCCGTACCCTAAACCGAGCCCTAACCCTAACCCTAGCCCTAACCCTAACCCTAACCCATACCCTACGCCCTACCCGAACCCCTCCCCGAACCCGTACCCTAAGCCGTACCCTAACCCTCACCCTAACCCTAACCCTAACCCTAAGCTACCCTTGACTGCTTCTGCCTCCAATAGATTTCCTAAGCACTAGTGTTTTAAGGAAAAGGTTAAAAAGAGAATCCTAATGTGATTTCTTGATAATGGGTGTGTTCCTTATCTTCTCCAAGTGTCTAAACTCTTCTCCATGGCTGGACCCCCAAATAATATTCCTTTACTTGCTAAGGGGTATCTAGAGAGTGGGATAGGTTTAATAACTAACCTCACCCTATCGCGTACCCTAACCCTAACCCCTACCCTAACACTAACGTGTACCCTAATCCTAACCCGTACCCTAAACCGAGCCCTAACCCTAACACCAGCCTTAACCCTAACCCTAACCCATACCCTACGCCCTACCCGAACCCCTCCCCGAACCCGTACCCTAAGCCATACCCAATCCCTCACCCTAACCCTAACCCTACCCTAAGCTACCCTTGACTGCTTCTGTCTCCAATAGATTTCCTAAGCAGTAGTGTTTTAAGGAACAGGTGAAAAAGAGAATCCTAATGTGATTTCTTGATAATGGGTGTGTTCCTTATCTTCTCGTGTCTAAACTCTTCTCCATGGCTGGACCCCCAAATAATATTCCTTTACGTGCTAAGGGGTATCTAGAGAGTGTGATAGGTTTAATAACTACCCCCACCCTAACGCGTATCCAACCCTAACCCCTACCCTAACCCTAACGCATACCCTAATCCTAACCCGTACCCTAAACCGAGCCCTAACCCTAACACTAGCCCTAACCCTAACCCTAACCCATACCCTACGCCCTACACGAACCCCTCCCCGAACCCGTACCCTAAGCCGTACCCTAACCCTCACCCTAACCCTAACCCTAACCCTAAGCTACCCTTGACTGCTTCTGCCTCCAATAGATTTCCTAAGCACTAGTGTTTTAAGGAACAGTTTAAAAAGTGAATCATATTGTGATTTCTTGATAATGGGTGTGTTCCTTATCTTCCCCTAGTGTCTAAACTCTTCTCCATGGCTGGACCCCCAAATAATATTCCTTTACGTGCTAAGGGGTATCTAGAGAGTGGGATAGGTTTAATAACTACCCTCACCCTAAAGCGTACCCTAACCCTAACCACTACCCTAACACTAACGCGTACCCTAATCCTAACCCGTACCCTAAACCGAGCCCTAACCCTAACACTAACCCTAACCCTAACCCATACCCTACGCCCTACCCGAACCCCTCCCCGAACCCGTACCCTAAGCCGTACCCTAACCCTCACCCTAACCCTAACCCTAACCCTAAGCTACCCTTGACTGCTTCTGCCTCCAATAGATTTCCTAAGCACTAGTGTTTTAAGGAACAGGTTAAAAAGAGAATCCTAATGTGATTTCTTGATAATGGGTGTGTTCCTTATCTTCTCCTCGTGTCTAAACTCTTCTCCATGGCTGGACCCCCAAATAATATTCCTTTACGTGCTAAGGGGTATCTAGAGAGTGGGATAGGTTTAATAACTACCCTCACCCTAACGCGTACCCTAACCCTAACCCCTACCCTAACCCTAACGCGTACCCTAATCCTAACCCGTACCCTAAACCGAGCCCTAAACCTAACCCTAGCCCTAACCCTAACCCTAACCCATACCCTACGCCCTACCCGAACCCCTCCCCGAACCCGTACCCTAAGCTGTACCCTAACCCTCACCCTAACCCTAACCCTAACCCTAAGCTACCCTTGACTGCTTCTGCCTCCAATAGATTTCCTAAGCACTAGTGTTTTAAGGAACAGGTTAAAAAGAGAATCCTAATGTGATTTCTTGATAATGGGTGTGTTCCTTATCTTCTCCTAGTGTCTAAACTCTTCTCCATGGTTGGACCCCCAAATAATATTCCTTTACGTGCTAAGGGGTATCTACAGAGTGGGCTAGGTTTAATAACTAACCTCACCCTATCGCGTACCCTGACCCTAACCCCTACCCTAACACTAACACGTACCCTAATCCTAACCCGTACCCTAAACCGAGCCCTAACCCTAACACTAAACCTAACCCTAACCCTAACACATACCCTACGCCCTACCCGAACCCCTCCCCGAACCCGTACCCTAAGCCATACCCAATCCCTCACCCTAACCCTAACCCTACCCTAAGCTACCCTTGACTGCTTCTGTCTCCAATAGATTTCCTAAGCAGTAGTGTTTTAAGGAACAGGTGAAAAAGAGAATCCTAATGTGATTTCTTGATAATGGGTGTGTTCCTTATCTTCTCGTGTCTAAACTCTTCTCCATGGCTGGACCCCCAAATAATATTCCTTTACGTGCTAAGGGGTATCTAGAGAGTGTGATAGGTTTAATAACTACCCCCACCCTAACGCGTATCCAACCCTAACCCCTACCCTAACCCTAACGCATACCCTAATCCTAACCCGTACCCTAAACCGAGCCCTAACCCTAACACTAGCCCTAACCCTAACCCTAACCCATACCCTACGCCCTACACGAACCCCTCCCCGAACCCGTACCCTAAGCCGTACCCTAACCCTCACCCTAACCCTAACCCTAACCCTAAGCTACCCTTGACTGCTTCTGCCTCCAATAGATTTCCTAAGCACTAGTGTTTTAAGGAACAGTTTAAAAAGAGAATCATATTGTGATTTCTTGATAATGGGTGTGTTCCTTATCTTCCCCTAGTGTCTAAACTCTTCTCCATGGCTGGACCCCCAAATAATATTCCTTTACGTGCTAAGGGGTATCTAGAGAGTGGGATAGGTTTAATAACTACCCTCACCCTAAAGCGTACCCTAACCCTAACCACTACCCTAACACTAACGCGTACCCTAATCCTAACCCGTACCCTAAACCGAGCCCTAACCCTAACACTAACCCTAACCCTAACCCATACCCTACGCCCTACCCGAACCCCTCCCCGAACCCGTACCCTAAGCCGTACCCTAACCCTCACCCTAACCCTAACCCTAACCCTAAGCTACCCTTGACTGCTTCTGCCTCCAATAGATTTCCTAAGCACTAGTGTTTTAAGGAACAGGTTAAAAAGAGAATCCTAATGTGATTTCTTGATAATGGGTGTGTTCCTTATCTTCTCCTCGTGTCTAAACTCTTCTCCATGGCTGGACCCCCAAATAATATTCCTTTACGTTCTAAGGGGTATCTAGAGAGTGGGATAGGTTTAATAACTACCCTCACCCTAACGCGTACCCTAACCCTAACCCCTACCCTAACCCTAACGCGTACCCTAATCCTAACCCGTACCCTAAACCGAGCCCTAAACCTAACCCTAGCCCTAACCCTAACCCTAACCCATACCCTACGCCCTACCCGAACCCCTCCCCGAACCCGTACCCTAAGCTGTACCCTAACCCTCACCCTAACCCTAACCCTAACCCTAAGCTACCCTTGACTGCTTCTGCCTCCAATAGATTTCCTAAGCACTAGTGTTTTAAGGAACAGGTTAAAAAGAGAATCCTAATGTGATTTCTTGATAATGGGTGTGTTCCTTATCTTCTCCTAGTGTCTAAACTCTTCTCCATGGTTGGACCCCCAAATAATATTCCTTTACGTGCTAAGGGGTATCTACAGAGTGGGCTAGGTTTAATAACTAACCTCACCCTATCGCGTACCCTGACCCTAACCCCTACCCTAACACTAACACGTACCCTAATCCTAACCCGTACCCTAAACCGAGCCCTAACCCTAACACTAAACCTAACCCTAACCCTAACACATACCCTACGCCCTACCCGAACCCCTCCCCGAACCCGTACCCTAAGCCATACCCTAACCCTCACCCTAACCCTAACCCTAACTCTAAGCTACACTTGACTGCTTCTGGCTCCAATAGATTTCCTAAGCACTAGTGTTTTAAGGAACAGGTGAAAAAGAGAATCCTAATGTGATTTCCTGATAATGGGTGTGTTCCTTATCTTCTCCTCGTGTCTAAACTCTTCTCCATGGTTGGACCCCCAAATAATATTCCTTTACGTGCTAAGGGGTTTCTAGAGAGTGTGATAGGTTTAATAACTAACCCCAACCTAATGCGTATCTAACCCTAACCCCTACCCTAACCCTAACGCGTACCCTAATCCTAACCCATACCCTAAACCGAGCCCTAACCCTAACACTAGCCCTAACCCTATACCTAACCCATACCCTACGCCCTACCCGAACCCCTCCCCGAACCCGTACCCTAAGCCATACCCTAACCCTCACACTAACCCTAACCCTAACCCTAAGCTACCCTTGACTGCTTCTGCCTCCAATAGATTTCCTAAGCACTAGTGTTTTAAGGAACAGGATAAAAAGAGAATCCTAATGTGATTTCGTGATAATGGGTGTGTTCCTTATCTTCTCCTAGTGTCTAAACTCTGCTCCATGGCTGGACCCCCATTAATATTCCTTTACGTGCTAAGGGGTATCCAGAGAGTGGGATAGGTTTAATAACTACCCTCACCCTAACGCGTACACTAACCCTAACCCCTACCCTAACCCTAACGCGTACCCTAATCCTAACCCGTAACCCTTAACCGAGCCCTAACCCTAACACTAACCCTAACCCTAACCCTAACCCATACCCTACGCCCTACCCGAACCCTCCCCTAACCCGTACCCTAAGCCGTACCCTAACCCTCACCCTAACCCTAACCCTAACCCTAAGCTACCCTTGACTGCTTCTGCCTCCAATAGATTTCCTAAGCACTAGTGTTTTAAGGAACAGGTTAAAAAGAGAATCCTAATGTGATTTCTTGATAATGGGTGTGTTCCTTATCTTCTCCTAGTGTCTAAACTCTTCTCCATGGCTGGACCCCCAATAATATTCCTGTACATGCTAAGGGGTATCTAGAGAGTGGGATAGGTTTAATAACTACCCTCACCCTAACGCGTACACTAACCCTAACCCCTACCCTAACCCTAACACGTACCCTAATCCTAACCCGTACCCTAAACCGAGCCCTAACCCTAACAATAACCCTAACCCTAACCCTAACCCTAACCCTAACCCTAACCCATACCCTACGCCCTACCGAACCCCTCCCCGAACCCGTACCCTAAGCCGTACCCTAACCCTAACCCTAACCCTAAGCTACCCTTGACGGCTTCTGCCTCCAATAGATTTCCTAAGCACTAGTGTTTTAAGGAACAGGTTAAAAAGAGAATCCTAATGTGATTTCTTGATAATGGGTGTGTTCCTTATCTTCTCCTAGTGTCTAAACTCTTCTCCATGGCTGGACCCCCACATAATATTCCTTTACGTGCTAAGGGGTATCTAGAGAGTGGGATAGGTTTAATAACTAACCTCACCCTATCGCGTACCCTAACCCTAACCCCTACCCTAACACTAACGCCTACCCTAATCCTAACCCGTACCCTAAACCGAGCCCTAACCCTAACACTAACCCTAACCCTAACCCTAACCCATACCCTACGCCCTACCCGAACCCCTCCCCGAACCCGTACCCTAAGCCATACCCTAACCCTCACCCTAACCCTAACCCTAACCCTAAGCTACCCTTGACTGCTTCTGCCTCCAATAGATTTCCTAAGCACTAGTGTTTTAAGGAACAGGTGAAAAAGAGAATCCTAATGTGATTTCTTGATAATGGGTGTATTCCTTATCTTCTCCTCGTGTCTAAACTCTTCTCCATGGCTGGACACCCAAATAATATTCCTTTATATGCTAAGGGGTATCTAGAGAGTGTGATAGGTTTAATAACTACCCCCACCCTAACGCCTACCCTAACCCTAACCCCTACCCTATCCCTAACGCGTACCCTAATCCTAACCCATACCCTAAACCGAGCCCTAACCCTAACACTAGCCCTAACCCTATACCTAACCCATACCCTACGCCCTACCCGAACCCCTACCCGAACCCGTACCCTAAGCCATACCCTAACCCTCACCCTAACCCTAACCCTAACCCTAAGCTACCTTTGATTGCTTCTGCCACCAATAGATTTCCTAAGCACTAGTGTTTTAAGGAACAGGTTAAAAAGAGAATCCTAATGTGATTTCGTGATAATGGGTGTGTTCCATATCTTCTCCTAGTGTCTAAACTCTTCTCCATGGCTGGACCCCCAATAATATTCCTGTACGTGCTAAGGGGTATCTAGAGAATGGGATAGGTTTAATAACTACCCTCACCCTAACGCGTACACTAACCCTATCACCTACCCTAACCCTAACGCGTACCCTAATCCTAACCCGTACCCTAAACCGAGCCCTAAACCTAACAATAACCCTAACCCTAACCCTAACCCTAACCCTAACCCTAACCCTAACCCATACCCTACGCCCTACCCGAACCCCTCCCCGAACCCGTACCCTAAGCCGTACCCTAACCCTCACCCTAACCCTAACCCTAACCCTAAGCTACCCTTGACGGCTTCTGCCTCCAATAGATTTCCTAAGCACTAGTGTTTTAAGGAACAGGTTAAAAAGAGAATCCTAATGTGATTTCTTGATAATGGGTGTGTTCCTTATCTTCTCCTCGTGTCTAATCTCTTCTCCATGGCTGGACCCCCAAATAATATTACTTTACGTGCTAAGGGGTATCTAGAGAGTGGGATAGGTTTAATAACTACCCTCACCCTAACGCGTACCCTAACCCTAACCCCTACCCTAACCCTAACGCATACCCTAATCCTAACCCGTACCCTAAACCGAGCCCTAAACCTAACGCTAGCCCTAACCCTAACCCTAACCCATACCCTACGCCCTACCCGAACCCCTCCCCGAACCCGTACCCTAAGCCATACCCTAGCCCTCACCCTAACCCTAACACTAACCCTAAGCTACCCTTGACTGCTTCTGCCTCCAATAGATTTCCTAAGCACTAGTGTTTTAAGGAACAGGTTAAAAAGAGAATCCTAATGTGATTTCTTGATAATGGGTGTGTTCCTTATCTTCTCCTAGTGTCTAAACTCTTCTCCATGGCTGGACCCCCAATAATATTCCTGTACGTGCTAAGGGGTATCTAGAGAGTGGGATAGGTTTAATAACTACCCTCACCTTAACGCGTACACTAACCCTAACCCCTACCCTAACCCTAACGCGTACCCTAATCCTAACCCGTACCCTAAACCGAGCCCTAACCCTAACACTAACCCTAACCCTAACCCTAACCCATACCCTACGCCCTACCCGAACCCCTCCCCGAACCCGTACCCTAAGCCGTACCCTAACCCTCACCCTAACCCTAACCCTAACCCTAAGCTACCCTTGACGGCTTCTGCCTCCAATAGATTTCGTAAGCACTAGTGTTTTAAGGAACAGGTTAAAAAGAGAATCCTAATGTGATTTCGTGATATTGGGTGTGTTCCTTATCTTCTCCTAGTGTCTAAACTCTTCTCCATGGCTGGACCCCCAATAAAATTCCTGTACGTGCTAAGGGGTATCTAGAGAGTGGGATAGGTTTAATAACTACCCTCACCCTAACGCGTACACTAACCCTAAACCCTACCCTAACCCTAACGCGTACCCTAATCCTAACCCGTACCCTAAACCGAGCCCTAAACCTAACACTAGCCCTAACCCTAACCCTAACCCATACCCTACGCCCTACCCGAACCCCCTCCCCGAACCCGTACCCTTTGCCATACCCTAGCCCTCACCCTAACCCTAACACTAACCCTAAGCTACCCTTGACTGCTTCTGCCTCCAATAGATTTCCTAAGCACTAGTGTTTTAAGGAACAGGTTAAAAAGAGAATCCTAATATGATTTCGTGATAATGGGTGTGTTCCTTATCTTCTCCTAGTTTCTAAACTCTTCTCCATAGCTGGACCCCCAAACAATATTCCTTTACGTGCTAAGGTGTATCTAGAGAGTGGGATAGGTTTAATAACTACCCTCACCCTAACGCGTACACTACCCCTAACCCCTACCCTAACCCTAACGCGTACCCTAATCCTAACCCATACCCTAAACCGAGCCCTAACCCTAACACTAGCCCTAACCCTAACCCTAACCAATACCCTACGCCCTACCCGAACCCCTCCCCGAACCCGTACCCTAAGCCGTACCCTAACCCTCACCCTAACCCTAACCCTAACCCTAAGCTACCCTTGACTGCTTCTGCCTCCAATAGATTTCCTAAGCACTAGTGTTTTAAGGAACAGGTTAAAAAGAGAATCCTAATGTGATTTCTTGATAATGGGTGTGTTCCTTATCTTCTCCTAGTGTCTAAACTCTTCTCCATGGCTGGACCCCCAATAATATTCCTGTACGTGCTAAGGGGTATCTAGAGAGTGGGATAGGTTTAATAACTACCCTCACCCTAACGCGTACACTAACCCTAACCCCTACCCTAACCCTAACGCGTACCCTAATCCTAACCAGTACCCTAAACCGAGCCCTAACCCTAACAATAACCCTAACCCTAACCCTAACCCTAACCCTAACCCTAAGCTACCCTTGACCTCTTCTGCCTCCAATAGATTTCCTAAGCACTAGTGTTTTAAGGAACAGGTTAAAAAGAGAATCCTAATGTGATTTCGTGATATTGGGTGTGTTCCTTATCTTCTCCTAGTGTCTAAACTCTTCTCCATGGCTGGACCCCCAATAAAATTCCTGTACGTGCTAAGGGGTATCTAGAGAGTGGGATAGGTTTAATAACTACCCTCACCCTAACGCGTACACTAACCCTAACCCCTACCCTAACCCTAACGCGTACCCTAATCCTAACCCGTACCCTAAACCGAGCCCTAACCCTAACACTAACCCTAACCCATACCCTACGCCCTACCCGAACCCCTCCCCGAACCCGTACCCTAAGCCGTACCCTAACCCTCACCCTAACCCTAACCCTAACACTAAGCTACCCTTGATGGCTTCTGCCTCCAATAGATTTCCTAAGCACTAGTGTTTTAAGGAACAGGTTAAAAAGAGAATCCTAATGTGATTTCTTGATAATGGGTGTGTTCCTTATCTTCTCCTAGTGTCTAAACTCTTCTCCATGGCTGGACCCCCAAATAATATTCCTTTACGTGCTAAGGGGTATCTAGAGAGTGGGATAGGTTTGATAACTACCCTCACCCTAAAGCGTATCCTAACCCTAACCACTACCCTAACACTAACGCGTACCCTAATCCTAACCCGTACCCTTAACCGAGCCCTAACCCTAACACTAACCCTAACCCTAACCCTAACCCATACCCTACGCCCTTCCCGAACCCCTCCCCGAACCCGTAACCTAAGCCGTACCCTAACCCTCACCCTAACCCTAACCCTAACCCTAAGCTACCCTTGACTGCTTCTGCCTCCAATAGATTTCCTAAGCACTAGTGTTTTAAGGAACAGGTTAAAAAGAGAATCCTAATGTGATTTCTTGATAATGGGTTTGTTCCTTATCTTCTCCTCGTGTCTAAACTCTTCTCCATGGCTGGACCCCCAAATAATATTCCTTTACGTGCTAAGGGGTATCTAGAGAGTGGGATAGGTTTAATAACTACCCTCACCCTAACGCGTTCCCTAACCCTAACCCCTACCCTAACCCTAACGCGTACCCTAATCCTAACCCGTACCCTAAACCGAGCCCTAACCCTAACACTAGCCCTAACCCTAACCCTAACCAATACCCTAGGCCCTACCCGAACCCCTCCCCGAACCCGTACCCTAAGCCGTACCCTAACCCTCACCCTAACCCTAACCCTAACCCTAAGCTACCCTTGACTGCTTCTGCCTCCAATAGATTTCCTAAGCACTAGTGTTTTAAGGAACAGGTCAAAAAGAGAATCCTAAAGTGATTTCGTGATAATGGGTGTGTTCCTTATCTTCTCCTAGTGTCTAAACTCTTCTCCATGGCTGGACCCCCAACAATATTCCTGTACGTGCTAAGGGGTATCTAGAGAGTGGGATAGGTTTAATAACTACCCTCACCCTAACGCGTACACTAACCCTAACCCCTACCCTAACACTAACGTGTACCCTAATCCTAACCCGTACCCTAAACCGAGCCCTAACCCTAACACTAACCCTAACCCTAACCCTAACCCATACCCTACGCCCTACCCGAACCCCTCCCCGAACCCGTACCCTAAGCCGTACCCTAACCCTCACCCTAACCCTAACCCTAACCCTAAGCTACCCTTGACGGCTTCTGCCTCCAATAGATTTCCTAAGCACTAGTGTTTTAAGGAACAGGTTAAAAAGAGAATCCTAATGTGATTTCTTGATAATGGGTGTGTTCCTTATCTTCTCCTAGTGTCTAAACTCTTCTCCATGGCTGGACCCCTAAATAATATTACTTTACGTGCTAAGGGGTATCTAGAGAGTGGGATAGGTTTAATAACTACCCTCACCCTAAAGCGTACCTAACCCTAACCACTACCCTAACACTAACGCGTACCCTAATCCTAACCCGTACCCTAAACCGAGCCCTAACCCTAACAATAACCCTAACCCTAACCCTAACCCTAACCCTAACCCATACCCTACGCCCTACCCGAACCCCTCCCCGAACCCGTACCCTAAGCCGTACCCTAACCCTCACCCTAACCCTAACCCTAACCCTAAGCTACCCTTGACGGCTTCTGCCTCCAATAGATTTCCTAAGCACTAGTGTTTTAAGGAACAGGTTAAAAAGAGAATCCTAATGTGATTTCTTGATAATGGGTGTGTTCCTTATCTTCTCCTAGTGTCTAAACTCTTCTCCATGGCTGGACCCCCAATAATATTCCTGTACGTGCTAAGGGGTATCTAGAGAGTGGGATAGGTTTAATAACTACCCTCACCTTAACGCGTACACTAACCCTAACCCCTACCCTAACCCTAACGCGTACCCTAATCCTAACCCGTACCCTAAACCGAGCCCTAACCCTAACACTAACCCTAAACCTAACCCTAACCCATACCCTACGCCCTACCCGAACCCCTCCCCGAACCCGTACCCTAAGCCGTACCCTAACCCTCACCCTAACCCTAACCCTAACACTAAGCTACCCTTGACTGCTTCTGCCTCCAATAGATTTCCTAAGCACTAGTGTTTTAAGGAACAGGTTAAAAAGAGAATCCTAATGTGATTTCTTGATAATGGGTGTGTTCCTTATCTTCTCCTCGTGTCTAAACTCTTCTCCATGGCTGGACCCCCAAATAATATTCCTTTACGTGCTAAGGGGTATCTAGAGAGTGGGATAGGTTTAATAACTACCCTCACCCTAACGCGTTCCCTAACCCTAACCCCTACCCTAACCCTAACGCGTACCCTAATCCTAACCCGTACCCTAAACCGAGCCCTAACCCTAACACTAGCCCTAACCCTAACCCTAACCAATACCCTACGCCCTACCCGAACCCCTCCCCGAACCCGTACCCTAAGCCGTACCCTAACCCTCACCCTAACCCTAACCCTAACACTAAGCTACCCTTGACTGCTTCTGCCTCCAATAGATTTCCTAAGCACTAGTGTTTTAAGGAACAGGTCAAAAAGAGAATCCTAAAGTGATTTCGTGATAATGGGTGTGTTCCTTATCTTCTCCTAGTGTCTAAACTCTTCTCCATGGCTGGACCCCCAACAATATTCCTGTACGTGCTAAGGGGTATCTAGAGAGTGGGATAGGTTTAATAACTACCCTCACCCTAACGCGTACACTAACCCTAACCCCTACCCTAACACTAACGTGTACCCTAATCCTAACCCGTACCCTAAACCGAGCCCTAACCCTAACACTAACCCTAACCCTAACCCTAACCCATACCCTACGCCCTACCCGAACCCCTCCCCGAACCCGTACCCTAAGCCGTACCCTAACCCTCACCCTAACCCTAACCCTAACCCTAAGCTACCCTTGACGGCTTCTGCCTCCAATAGATTTCGTAAGCACTAGTGTTTTAAGGAACAGGTTAAAAAGAGAATCCTAATGTGATTTCGTGATATTGGGTGTGTTCCTTATCTTCTCCTAGTGTCTAAACTCTTCTCCATGGCTGGACCCCCAATAAAATTCCTGTACGTGCTAAGGGGTATCTAGAGAGTGGGATAGGTTTAAAAACTACCCTCACCCTAACGCGTACACTAACCCTAAACCCTACCCTAACCCTAACGCGTACCCTAATCCTAACCCGTACCCTAAACCGAGCCCTAAACCTAACACTAGCCCTAACCCTAACCCTAACCCATACCCTACGCCCTACCCGAACCCCTCCCCGAACCCGTACCCTTTGCCATACCCTAGCCCTCACCCTAACCCTAACACTAACCCTAAGCTACCCTTGACTGCTTCTGCCTCCAATAGATTTCCTAAGCACTAGTGTTTTAAGGAACAGGTTAAAAAGAGAATCCTAATATGATTTCGTGATAATGGGTGTGTTCCTTATCTTCTCCTAGTTTCTAAACTCTTCTCCATAGCTGGACCCCCAAACAATATTCCTTTACGTGCTAAGGTGTATCTAGAGAGTGGGATAGGTTTAATAACTACCCTCACCCTAACGCGTACACTAACCCTAACCCCTACCCTAACCCTAACGCGTACCCTAATCCTAACCCGTACCCTAAACCGAGCCCTAACCCTAACACTAGCCCTAACCCTAACCCTAACCAATACCCTACGCCCTACCCGTACCCCTCCCCGAACCCGTACCCTAAGCCGTACCCTAACCCTCACCCTAACCCTAACCCTAACCCTAAGCTACCCTTGACTGCTTCTGCCTCCAATAGATTTCCTAAGCACTAGTGTTTTAAGGAACAGGTTAAAAAGAGAATCCTAATGTGATTTCTTGATAATGGGTGTGTTCCTTATCTTCTCCTCGTGTCTAAACTCTTCTCCATGGCTGGACCCCCAAATAATATTCCTTTACGTGCTAAGGGGTATCTAGAGAGTGGGATAGGTTTAATAACTACCCTCACCCTAACGCGTACCCTAACCCTAACCCCTACCCTAACCCTAACGCGTACCCTAATCCTAACCCGTACCCTAAACCGAGCCCTAAACCTAACCCTAGCCCTAACCCTAACCCTAACCCATACCCTACGCCCTACCCGAACCCCTCCCCGAACCCGTACCCTAAGCTGTACCCTAACCCTCACCCTAACCCTAACCCTAACCCTAAGCTACCCTTGACTGCTTCTGCCTCCAATAGATTTCCTAAGCACTAGTGTTTTAAGGAACAGGTTAAAAAGAGAATCCTAATGTGATTTCTTGATAATGGGTGTGTTCCTTATCTTCTCCTAGTGTCTAAACTCTTCTCCATGGTTGGACCCCCAAATAATATTCCTTTACGTGCTAAGGGGTATCTACAGAGTGGGCTAGGTTTAATAACTAACCTCACCCTATCGCGTACCCTGACCCTAACCCCTACCCTAACACTAACACGTACCCTAATCCTAACCCGTACCCTAAACCGAGCCCTAACCCTAACACTAAACCTAACCCTAACCCTAACACATACCCTACGCCCTACCCGAACCCCTCCCCGAACCCGTACCCTAAGCCATACCCAATCCCTCACCCTAACCCTAACCCTACCCTAAGCTACCCTTGACTGCTTCTGTCTCCAATAGATTTCCTAAGCAGTAGTGTTTTAAGGAACAGGTGAAAAAGAGAATCCTAATGTGATTTCTTGATAATGGGTGTGTTCCTTATCTTCTCGTGTCTAAACTCTTCTCCATGGCTGGACCCCCAAATAATATTCCTTTACGTGCTAAGGGGTATCTAGAGAGTGTGATAGGTTTAATAACTACCCCCACCCTAACGCGTATCCAACCCTAACCCCTACCCTAACCCTAACGCATACCCTAATCCTAACCCGTACCCTAAACCGAGCCCTAACCCTAACACTAGCCCTAACCCTAACCCTAACCCATACCCTACGCCCTACACGAACCCCTCCCCGAACCCGTACCCTAAGCCGTACCCTAACCCTCACCCTAACCCTAACCCTAACCCTAAGCTACCCTTGACTGCTTCTGCCTCCAATAGATTTCCTAAGCACTAGTGTTTTAAGGAACAGTTTAAAAAGAGAATCATATTGTGATTTCTTGATAATGGGTGTGTTCCTTATCTTCCCCTAGTGTCTAAACTCTTCTCCATGGCTGGACCCCCAAATAATATTCCTTTACGTGCTAAGGGGTATCTAGAGAGTGGGATAGGTTTAATAACTACCCTCACCCTAAAGCGTACCCTAACCCTAACCACTACCCTAACACTAACGCGTACCCTAATCCTAACCCGTACCCTAAACCGAGCCCTAACCCTAACACTAACCCTAACCCTAACCCATACCCTACGCCCTACCCGAACCCCTCCCCGAACCCGTACCCTAAGCCGTACCCTAACCCTCACCCTAACCCTAACCCTAACCCTAAGCTACCCTTGACTGCTTCTGCCTCCAATAGATTTCCTAAGCACTAGTGTTTTAAGGAACAGGTTAAAAAGAGAATCCTAATGTGATTTCTTGATAATGGGTGTGTTCCTTATCTTCTCCTCGTGTCTAAACTCTTCTCCATGGCTGGACCCCCAAATAATATTCCTTTACGTTCTAAGGGGTATCTAGAGAGTGGGATAGGTTTAATAACTACCCTCACCCTAACGCGTACCCTAACCCTAACCCCTACCCTAACCCTAACGCGTACCCTAATCCTAACCCGTACCCTAAACCGAGCCCTAAACCTAACCCTAGCCCTAACCCTAACCCTAACCCATACCCTACGCCCTACCCGAACCCCTCCCCGAACCCGTACCCTAAGCTGTACCCTAACCCTCACCCTAACCCTAACCCTAACCCTAAGCTACCCTTGACTGCTTCTGCCTCCAATAGATTTCCTAAGCACTAGTGTTTTAAGGAACAGGTTAAAAAGAGAATCCTAATGTGATTTCTTGATAATGGGTGTGTTCCTTATCTTCTCCTAGTGTCTAAACTCTTCTCCATGGTTGGACCCCCAAATAATATTCCTTTACGTGCTAAGGGGTATCTACAGAGTGGGCTAGGTTTAATAACTAACCTCACCCTATCGCGTACCCTGACCCTAATCCCTACCCTAACACTAACACGTACCCTAATCCTAACCCGTACCCTAAACCGAGCCCTAACCCTAACACTAAACCTAACCCTAACCCTAACACATACCCTACGCCCTACCCGAACCCCTCCCCGAACCCGTACCCTAAGCCATACCCTAACCCTCACCCTAACCCTAACCCTAACTCTAAGCTACACTTGACTGCTTCTGGCTCCAATAGATTTCCTAAGCACTAGTGTTTTAAGGAACAGGTGAAAAAGAGAATCCTAATGTGATTTCCTGATAATGGGTGTGTTCCTTATCTTCTCCTCGTGTCTAAACTCTTCTCCATGGTTGGACCCCCAAATAATATTCCTTTACGTGCTAAGGGGTTTCTAGAGAGTGTGATAGGTTTAATAACTAACCCCAACCTAATGCGTATCTAACCCTAACCCCTACCCTAACCCTAACGCGTACCCTAATCCTAACCCATATCCTAAACCGAGCCCTAACCCTAACACTAGCCCTAACCCTATACCTAACCCATACCCTACGCCCTACCCGAACCCCTCCCCGAACCCGTACCCTAAGCCATACCCTAACCCTCACACTAACCCTAACCCTAACCCTAAGCTACCCTTGACTGCTTCTGCCTCCAATAGATTTCCTAAGCACTAGTGTTTTAAGGAACAGGATAAAAAGAGAATCCTAATGTGATTTCGTGATAATGGGTGTGTTCCTTATCTTCTCCTAGTGTCTAAACTCTGCTCCATGGCTGGACCCCCATTAATATTCCTTTACGTGCTAAGGGGTATCCAGAGAGTGGGATAGGTTTAATAACTACCCTCACCCTAATGCGTACACTAACCCTAACCCCTACCCTAACCCTAACGCGTACCCTAATCCTAACCCGTACCCTAAACCGAGCCCTAACCCTAACACTAACCCTAACCCTAACCCTAACCCATACCCTACGCCCTACCCGAACCCCTCCCCTAACCCGTACCCTAAGCCGTACCCTAACCCTCACCCTAACCCTAACCCTAACCCTAAGCTACCCTTGACTGCTTCTGCCTCCAATAGATTTCCTAAGCACTAGTGTTTTAAGGAACAGGTTAAAAAGAGAATCCTAATGTGATTTCTTGATAATGGGTGTGTTCCTTATCTTCTCCTAGTGTCTAAACTCTTCTCCATGGCTGGACCCCCAATAATATTCCTGTACATGCTAAGGGGTATCTAGAGAGTGGGATAGGTTTAATAACTACCCTCACCCTAACGCGTACACTAACCCTAACCCCTACCCTAACCCTAACACGTACCCTAATCCTAACCCGTACCCTAAACCGAGCCCTAACCCTAACAATAACCCTAACCCTAACCCTAACCCTAACCCTAACCCTAACCCATACCCTACGCCCTACCCGAACCCCTCCCCGAACCCGTACCCTAAGCCGTACCCTAACCCTAACCCTAACCCTAAGCTACCCTTGACGGCTTCTGCCTCCAATAGATTTCCTAAGCACTAGTGTTTTAAGGAACAGGTTAAAAAGAGAATCCTAATGTGATTTCTTGATAATGGGTGTGTTCCTTATCTTCTCCTAGTGTCTAAACTCTTCTCCATGGCTGGACCCCCACATAATATTCCTTTACGTGCTAAGGGGTATCTAGAGAGTGGGATAGGTTTAATAACTAACCTCACCCTATCGCGTACCCTAACCCTAACCCCTACCCTAACACTAACGCCTACCCTAATCCTAACCCGTACCCTAAACCGAGCCCTAACCCTAACACTAACCCTAACCCTAACCCTAACCCATACCCTACGCCCTACCCGAACCCCTCCCCGAACCCGTACCCTAAGCCATACCCTAACCCTCACCCTAACCCTAACCCTAACCCTAAGCTACCCTTGACTGCTTCTGCCTCCAATAGATTTCCTAAGCACTAGTGTTTTAAGGAACAGGTGAAAAAGAGAATCCTAATGTGATTTCTTGATAATGGGTGTATTCCTTATCTTCTCCTCGTGTCTAAACTCTTCTCCATGGCTGGACACCCAAATAATATTCCTTTATATGCTAAGGGGTATCTAGAGAGTGTGATAGGTTTAATAACTACCCCCACCCTAACGCCTACCCTAACCCTAACCCCTACCCTATCCCTAACGCGTACCCTAATCCTAACCCATACCCTAAACCGAGCCCTAACCCTAACACTAGCCCTAACCCTATACCTAACCCATACCCTACGCCCTACCCGAACCCCTACCCGAACCCGTACCCTAAGCCATACCCTAACCCTCACCCTAACCCTAACCCTAACCCTAAGCTACCTTTGATTGCTTCTGCCACCAATAGATTTCCTAAGCACTAGTGTTTTAAGGAACAGGTTAAAAAGAGAATCCTAATGTGATTTCGTGATAATGGGTGTGTTCCATATCTTCTCCTAGTGTCTAAACTCTTCTCCATGGCTGGACCCCCAATAATATTCCTGTACGTGCTAAGGGGTATCTAGAGAATGGGATAGGTTTAATAACTACCCTCACCCTAACGCGTACACTAACCCTATCACCTACCCTAACCCTAACGCGTACCCTAATCCTAACCCGTACCCTAAACCGAGCCCTAAACCTAACAATAACCCTAACCCTAACCCTAACCCTAACCCTAACCCTAACCCTAACCCATACCCTACGCCCTACCCGAACCCCTCCCCGAACCCGTACCCTAAGCCGTACCCTAACCCTCACCCTAACCCTAACCCTAACCCTAAGCTACCCTTGACGGCTTCTGCCTCCAATAGATTTCCTAAGCACTAGTGTTTTAAGGAACAGGTTAAAAAGAGAATCCTAATGTGATTTCTTGATAATGGGTGTGTTCCTTATCTTCTCCTCGTGTCTAATCTCTTCTCCATGGCTGGACCCCCAAATAATATTACTTTACGTGCTAAGGGGTATCTAGAGAGTGGGATAGGTTTAATAACTACCCTCACCCTAACGCGTACCCTAACCCTAACCCCTACCCTAACCCTAACGCATACCCTAATCCTAACCCGTACCCTAAACCGAGCCCTAAACCTAACGCTAGCCCTAACCCTAACCCTAACCCATACCCTACGCCCTACCCGAACCCCTCCCCGAACCCGTACCCTAAGCCATACCCTAGCCCTCACCCTAACCCTAACACTAACCCTAAGCTACCCTTGACTGCTTCTGCCTCCAATAGATTTCCTAAGCACTAGTGTTTTAAGGAACAGGTTAAAAAGAGAATCCTAATGTGATTTCTTGATAATGGGTGTGTTCCTTATCTTCTCCTAGTGTCTAAACTCTTCTCCATGGCTGGACCCCCAATAATATTCCTGTACGTGCTAAGGGGTATCTAGAGAGTGGGATAGGTTTAATAACTACCCTCACCTTAACGCGTACACTAACCCTAACCCCTACCCTAACCCTAACGCGTACCCTAATCCTAACCCGTACCCTAAACCGAGCCCTAACCCTAACACTAACCCTAACCCTAACCCTAACCCATACCCTACGCCCTACCCGAACCCCTCCCCGAACCCGTACCCTAAGCCGTACCCTAACCCTCACCCTAACCCTAACCCTAACCCTAAGCTACCCTTGACGGCTTCTGCCTCCAATAGATTTCGTAAGCACTAGTGTTTTAAGGAACAGGTTAAAAAGAGAATCCTAATGTGATTTCGTGATATTGGGTGTGTTCCTTATCTTCTCCTAGTGTCTAAACTCTTCTCCATGGCTGGACCCCCAATAAAATTCCTGTACGTGCTAAGGGGTATCTAGAGAGTGGGATAGGTTTAATAACTACCCTCACCCTAACGCGTACACTAACCCTAAACCCTACCCTAACCCTAACGCGTACCCTAATCCTAACCCGTACCCTAAACCGAGCCCTAAACCTAACACTAGCCCTAACCCTAACCCTAACCCATACCCTACGCCCTACCCGAACCCCTCCCCGAACCCGTACCCTTTGCCATACCCTAGCCCTCACCCTAACCCTAACACTAACCCTAAGCTACCCTTGACTGCTTCTGCCTCCAATAGATTTCCTAAGCACTAGTGTTTTAAGGAACAGGTTAAAAAGAGAATCCTAATATGATTTCGTGATAATGGGTGTGTTCCTTATCTTCTCCTAGTTTCTAAACTCTTCTCCATAGCTGGACCCCCAAACAATATTCCTTTACGTGCTAAGGTGTATCTAGAGAGTGGGATAGGTTTAATAACTACCCTCACCCTAACGCGTACACTACCCCTAACCCCTACCCTAACCCTAACGCGTACCCTAATCCTAACCCGTACCCTAAACCGAGCCCTAACCCTAACACTAGCCCTAACCCTAACCCTAACCAATACCCTACGCCCTACCCGAACCCCTCCCCGAACCCGTACCCTAAGCCGTACCCTAACCCTCACCCTAACCCTAACCCTAACCCTAAGCTACCCTTGACTGCTTCTGCCTCCAATAGATTTCCTAAGCACTAGTGTTTTAAGGAACAGGTTAAAAAGAGAATCCTAATGTGATTTCTTGATAATGGGTGTGTTCCTTATCTTCTCCTAGTGTCTAAACTCTTCTCCATGGCTGGACCCCCAATAATATTCCTGTACGTGCTAAGGGGTATCTAGAGAGTGGGATAGGTTTAATAACTACCCTCACCCTAACGCGTACACTAACCCTAACCCCTACCCTAACCCTAACGCGTACCCTAATCCTAACCAGTACCCTAAACCGAGCCCTAACCCTAACAATAACCCTAACCCTAACCCTAACCCTAACCCTAACCCTAAGCTACCCTTGACCTCTTCTGCCTCCAATAGATTTCCTAAGCACTAGTGTTTTAAGGAACAGGTTAAAAAGAGAATCCTAATGTGATTTCGTGATATTGGGTGTGTTCCTTATCTTCTCCTAGTGTCTAAACTCTTCTCCATGGCTGGACCCCCAATAAAATTCCTGTACGTGCTAAGGGGTATCTAGAGAGTGGGATAGGTTTAATAACTACCCTCACCCTAACGCGTACACTAACCCTAACCCCTACCCTAACCCTAACGCGTACCCTAATCCTAACCCGTACCCTAAACCGAGCCCTAACCCTAACACTAACCCTAACCCATACCCTACGCCCTACCCGAACCCCTCCCCGAACCCGTACCCTAAGCCGTACCCTAACCCTCACCCTAACCCTAACCCTAACACTAAGCTACCCTTGATGGCTTCTGCCTCCAATAGATTTCCTAAGCACTAGTGTTTTAAGGAACAGGTTAAAAAGAGAATCCTAATGTGATTTCTTGATAATGGGTGTGTTCCTTATCTTCTCCTAGTGTCTAAACTCTTCTCCATGGCTGGACCCCCAAATAATATTCCTTTACGTGCTAAGGGGTATCTAGAGAGTGGGATAGGTTTGATAACTACCCTCACCCTAAAGCGTACCCTAACCCTAACCACTACCCTAACACTAACGCGTACCCTAATCCTAACCCGTACCCTTAACCGAGCCCTAACCCTAACACTAACCCTAACCCTAACCCTAACCCATACCCTACGCCCTTCCCGAACCCCTCCCCGAACCCGTAACCTAAGCCGTACCCTAACCCTCACCCTAACCCTAACCCTAACCCTAAGCTACCCTTGACTGCTTCTGCCTCCAATAGATTTCCTAAGCACTAGTGTTTTAAGGAACAGGTTAAAAAGAGAATCCTAATGTGATTTCTTGATAATGGGTTTGTTCCTTATCTTCTCCTCGTGTCTAAACTCTTCTCCATGGCTGGACCCCCAAATAATATTCCTTTACGTGCTAAGGGGTATCTAGAGAGTGGGATAGGTTTAATAACTACCCTCACCCTAACGCGTTCCCTAACCCTAACCCCTACCCTAACCCTAACGCGTACCCTAATCCTAACCCGTACCCTAAACCGAGCCCTAACCCTAACACTAGCCCTAACCCTAACCCTAACCAATACCCTAGGCCCTACCCGAACCCCTCCCCGAACCCGTACCCTAAGCCGTACCCTAACCCTCACCCTAACCCTAACCCTAACCCTAAGCTACCCTTGACTGCTTCTGCCTCCAATAGATTTCCTAAGCACTAGTGTTTTAAGGAACAGGTCAAAAAGAGAATCCTAAAGTGATTTCGTGATAATGGGTGTGTTCCTTATCTTCTCCTAGTGTCTAAACTCTTCTCCATGGCTGGACCCCCAACAATATTCCTGTACGTGCTAAGGGGTATCTAGAGAGTGGGATAGGTTTAATAACTACCCTCACCCTAACGCGTACACTAACCCTAACCCCTACCCTAACACTAACGTGTACCCTAATCCTAACCCGTACCCTAAACCGAGCCCTAACCCTAACACTAACCCTAACCCTAACCCTAACCCATACCCTACGCCCTACCCGAACCCCTCCCCGAACCCGTACCCTAAGCCGTACCCTAACCCTCACCCTAACCCTAACCCTAACCCTAAGCTACCCTTGACGGCTTCTGCCTCCAATAGATTTCCTAAGCACTAGTGTTTTAAGGAACAGGTTAAAAAGAGAATCCTAATGTGATTTCTTGATAATGGGTGTGTTCCTTATCTTCTCCTAGTGTCTAAACTCTTCTCCATGGCTGGACCCCTAAATAATATTACTTTACGTGCTAAGGGGTATCTAGAGAGTGGGATAGGTTTAATAACTACCCTCACCCTAAAGCGTACCTAACCCTAACCACTACCCTAACACTAACGCGTACCCTAATCCTAACCCGTACCCTAAACCGAGCCCTAACCCTAACAATAACCCTAACCCTAACCCTAACCCTAACCCTAACCCATACCCTACGCCCTACCCGAACCCCTCCCCGAACCCGTACCCTAAGCCGTACCCTAACCCTCACCCTAACCCTAACCCTAACCCTAAGCTACCCTTGACGGCTTCTGCCTCCAATAGATTTCCTAAGCACTAGTGTTTTAAGGAACAGGTTAAAAAGAGAATCCTAATGTGATTTCTTGATAATGGGTGTGTTCCTTATCTTCTCCTAGTGTCTAAACTCTTCTCCATGGCTGGACCCCCAATAATATTCCTGTACGTGCTAAGGGGTATCTAGAGAGTGGGATAGGTTTAATAACTACCCTCACCTTAACGCGTACACTAACCCTAACCCCTACCCTAACCCTAACGCGTACCCTAATCCTAACCCGTACCCTAAACCGAGCCCTAACCCTAACACTAACCCTAAACCTAACCCTAACCCATACCCTACGCCCTACCCGAACCCCTCCCCGAACCCGTACCCTAAGCCGTACCCTAACCCTCACCCTAACCCTAACCCTAACACTAAGCTACCCTTGACTGCTTCTGCCTCCAATAGATTTCCTAAGCACTAGTGTTTTAAGGAACAGGTTAAAAAGAGAATCCTAATGTGATTTCTTGATAATGGGTGTGTTCCTTATCTTCTCCTCGTGTCTAAACTCTTCTCCATGGCTGGACCCCCAAATAATATTCCTTTACGTGCTAAGGGGTATCTAGAGAGTGGGATAGGTTTAATAACTACCCTCACCCTAACGCGTTCCCTAACCCTAACCCCTACCCTAACCCTAACGCGTACCCTAATCCTAACCCGTACCCTAAACCGAGCCCTAACCCTAACACTAGCCCTAACCCTAACCCTAACCAATACCCTACGCCCTACCCGAACCCCTCCCCGAACCCGTACCCTAAGCCGTACCCTAACCCTCACCCTAACCCTAACCCTAACACTAAGCTACCCTTGACTGCTTCTGCCTCCAATAGATTTCCTAAGCACTAGTGTTTTAAGGAACAGGTCAAAAAGAGAATCCTAAAGTGATTTCGTGATAATGGGTGTGTTCCTTATCTTCTCCTAGTGTCTAAACTCTTCTCCATGGCTGGACCCCCAACAATATTCCTGTACGTGCTAAGGGGTATCTAGAGAGTGGGATAGGTTTAATAACTACCCTCACCCTAACGCGTACACTAACCCTAACCCCTACCCTAACACTAACGTGTACCCTAATCCTAACCCGTACCCTAAACCGAGCCCTAACCCTAACACTAACCCTAACCCTAACCCTAACCCATACCCTACGCCCTACCCGAACCCCTCCCCGAACCCGTACCCTAAGCCGTACCCTAACCCTCACCCTAACCCTAACCCTAACCCTAAGCTACCCTTGACGGCTTCTGCCTCCAATAGATTTCGTAAGCACTAGTGTTTTAAGGAACAGGTTAAAAAGAGAATCCTAATGTGATTTCGTGATATTGGGTGTGTTCCTTATCTTCTCCTAGTGTCTAAACTCTTCTCCATGGCTGGACCCCCAATAAAATTCCTGTACGTGCTAAGGGGTATCTAGAGAGTGGGATAGGTTTAAAAACTACCCTCACCCTAACGCGTACACTAACCCTAAACCCTACCCTAACCCTAACGCGTACCCTAATCCTAACCCGTACCCTAAACCGAGCCCTAACCCTAACACTAACCCTAACCCATACCCTACGCCCTACCCGAACCCCTCCCCGAACCCGTAGCCTAAGCCGTACCCTAACCCTCACCCTAACCCTAACCCTAACACTAAGCTACCCTTGACTGCTTCTGCCTCCAATAGATTTCCTAAGCACTAGTGTTTTAAGGAACAGGTCAAAAAGAGAATCCTAAAGTGATTTCGTGATAATGGGTGTGTTCCTTATCTTCTCCTAGTGTCTAAACTCTTCTCCATGGCTGGACCCCCAACAATATTCCTGTACGTGCTAAGGGGTATCTAGAGAGTGGGATAGGTTTAATAACTACCCTCACCCTAACGCGTACACTAACCCTAACCCCTACCCTAACCCTAACGCGTACCCTAATCCTAACCCGTACCCTAAACCGAGCCCTAACCCTAACACTAGCCCTAACCCTAACCCTAACCAATACCCTACGCCCTACCCGTACCCCTCCCCGAACCCGTACCCTAAGCCGTACCCTAACCCTCACCCTAACCCTAACCCTAACCCTAAGCTACCCTTGACTGCTTCTGCCTCCAATAGATTTCCTAAGCACTAGTGTTTTAAGGAACAGGTTAAAAAGAGAATCCTAATGTGATTTCTTGATAATGGGTGTGTTCCTTATCTTCTCCTAGTGTCTAAACTCTTCTCCATGGCTGGACCCCCAATAATATTCCTGTACGTGCTAAGGGGTATCTAGAGAGTGGGATAGGTTTAATAACTACCCTCACCCTAACGCGTACACTAACCCTAACCCCTACCCTAACCCTAACGCGTACCCTAATCCTAACCAGTACCCTAAACCGAGCCCTAACCCTAACAATAACCCTAACCCTAACCCTAACCCTAACCCTAACCCTAAGCTACCCTTGACCTCTTCTGCCTCCAATAGATTTCCTAAGCACTAGTGTTTTAAGGAACAGGTTAAAAAGAGAATCCTAATGTGATTTCGTGATATTGGGTGTGTTCCTTATCTTCTCCTAGTGTCTAAACTCTTCTCCATGGCTGGACCCCCAATAAAATTCCTGTACGTGCTAAGGGGTATCTAGAGAGTGGGATAGGTTTAATAACTACCCTCACCCTAACGCGTACACTAACCCTAACCCCTACCCTAACCCTAACGCGTACCCTAATCCTAACCCGTACCCTAAACCGAGCCCTAACCCTAACACTAACCCTAACCCATACCCTACGCCCTACCCGAACCCCTCCCCGAACCCGTACCCTAAGCCGTACCCTAACCCTCACCCTAACCCTAACCCTAACACTAAGCTACCCTTGATGGCTTCTGCCTCCAATAGATTTCCTAAGCACTAGTGTTTTAAGGAACAGGTTAAAAAGAGAATCCTAATGTGATTTCTTGATAATGGGTGTGTTCCTTATCTTCTCCTAGTGTCTAAACTCTTCTCCATGGCTGGACCCCCAAATAATATTCCTTTACGTGCTAAGGGGTATCTAGAGAGTGGGATAGGTTTGATAACTACCCTCACCCTAAAGCGTACCCTAACCCTAACCACTACCCTAACACTAACGCGTACCCTAATCCTAACCCGTACCCTTAACCGAGCCCTAACCCTAACACTAACCCTAACCCTAACCCTAACCCATACCCTACGCCCTTCCCGAACCCCTCCCCGAACCCGTAACCTAAGCCGTACCCTAACCCTCACCCTAACCCTAACCCTAACCCTAAGCTACCCTTGACTGCTTCTGCCTCCAATAGATTTCCTAAGCACTAGTGTTTTAAGGAACAGGTTAAAAAGAGAATCCTAATGTGATTTCTTGATAATGGGTGTGTTCCTTATCTTCTCCTCGTGTCTAAACTCTTCTCCATGGCTGGACCCCCAAATAATATTCCTTTACGTGCTAAGGGGTATCTAGAGAGTGGGATAGGTTTAATAACTACCCTCACCCTAACGCGTTCCCTAACCCTAACCCCTACCCTAACCCTAACGCGTACCCTAATCCTAACCCGTACCCTAAACCGAGCCCTAACCCTAACACTAGCCCTAACCCTAACCCTAACCAATACCCTAGGCCCTACACGAACCCCTCCCCGAACCCGTATCCTAAGCCGTACCCTAACCCTCACCCTAACCCTAACCCTAACCCTAAGCTACCCTTGACTGCTTCTGCCTCCAATAGATTTCCTAAGCACTAGTGTTTTAAGGAACAGGTCAAAAAGAGAATCCTAAAGTGATTTCGTGATAATGGGTGTGTTCCTTATCTTCTCCTAGTGTCTAAACTCTTCTCCATGGCTGGACCCCCAACAATATTCCTGTACGTGCTAAGGGGTATCTAGAGAGTGGGATAGGTTTAATAACTACCCTCACCCTAACGCGTACACTAACCCTAACCCCTACCCTAACACTAACGTGTACCCTAATCCTAACCCGTACCCTAAACCGAGCCCTAACCCTAACACTAACCCTAACCCTAACCCTAACCCATACCCTACGCCCTACCCGAACCCCTCCCCGAACCCGTACCCTAAGCCGTACCCTAACCCTCACCCTAACCCTAACCCTAACCCTAAGCTACCCTTGACGGCTTCTGCCTCCAATAGATTTCCTAAGCACTAGTGTTTTAAGGAACAGGTTAAAAAGAGAATCCTAATGTGATTTCTTGATAATGGGTGTGTTCCTTATCTTCTCCTAGTGTCTAAACTCTTCTCCATGGCTGGACCCCTAAATAATATTACTTTACGTGCTAAGGGGTATCTAGAGAGTGGGATAGGTTTAATAACTACCCTCACCCTAAAGCGTACCTAACCCTAACCACTACCCTAACACTAACGCGTACCCTAATCCTAACCCGTACCCTAAACCGAGCCCTAACCCTAACAATAACCCTAACCCTAACCCTAACCCTAACCCTAACCCATACCCTACGCCCTACCCGAACCCCTCCCCGAACCCTTACCCTAAGCCGTACCCTAACCCTCACCCTAACCCTAACCCTAACCCTAAGCTACCCTTGACGGCTTCTGCCTCCAATAGATTTCCTAAGCACTAGTGTTTTAAGGAACAGGTTAAAAAGAGAATCCTAATGTGATTTCTTGATAATGGGTGTGTTCCTTATCTTCTCCTAGTGTCTAAACTCTTCTCCATGGCTGGACCCCCAATAATATTCCTGTACGTGCTAAGGGGTATCTAGAGAGTGGGATAGGTTTAATAACTACCCTCACCTTAACGCGTACACTAACCCTAACCCCTACCCTAACCCTAACGCGTACCCTAATCCTAACCCGTACCCTAAACCGAGCCCTAACCCTAACACTAACCCTAAACCTAACCCTAACCCATACCCTACGCCCTACCCGAACCCCTCCCCGAACCCGTACCCTAAGCCGTACCCTAACCCTCACCCTAACCCTAACCATAACCCTAAGCTACCCTTGACGGCTTCTGCCTCCAATAGATTTCGTAAGCACTAGTGTTTTAAGGAACAGGTTAAAAAGAGAATCCTAATGTGATTTCGTGATATTGGGTGTGTTCCTTATCTTCTCCTAGTGTCTAAACTCTTCTCCATGGCTGGACCCCCAATAAAATTCCTGTACGTGCTAAGGGGTATCTAGAGAGTGGGATAGGTTTAATAACTACCCTCACCCTAACGCGTACACTAACCCTAAACCCTACCCTAACCCTAACGCGTACCCTAATCCTAACCCGTACCCTAAACCGAGCCCTAACCCTAACACTAACCCTAACCCTAACCCTAACCCATACCCTACGCCCTACCCGAACCCCTCCCCGAACCCGTACCGTAAGCCGTACCCTAACCCTCACCCTAACCCTAACCCTAACACTAAGCTACCCTTGACTGCTTCTGCCTCCAATAGATTTCCTAAGCACTAGTGTTTTAAGGAACAGGTTAAAAAGAGAATCCTAATGTGATTTCTTGATAATGGGTGTGTTCCTTATCTTCTCCTCGTGTCTAAACTCTTCTCCATGGCTGGACCCCCAAATAATATTCCTTTACGTGCTAAGGGGTATCTAGAGAGTGGGATAGGTTTAATAACTACCCTCACCCTAACGCGTTCCCTAACCCTAACCCCTACCCTAACCCTAACGCGTACCCTAATCCTAACCCGTACCCTAAACCGAGCCCTAACCCTAACACTAGCCCTAACCCTAACCCTAACCAATACCCTACGCCCTACCCGAACCCCTCCCCGAACCCGTACCCTAAGCCGTACCCTAACCCTCACCCTAACCCTAACCCTAACACTAAGCTACCCTTGACTGCTTCTGCCTCCAATAGATTTCCTAAGCACTAGTGTTTTAAGGAACAGGTCAAAAAGAGAATCCTAAAGTGATTTCGTGATAATGGGTGTGTTCCTTATCTTCTCCTAGTGTCTAAACTCTTCTCCATGGCTGGACCCCCAACAATATTCCTGTACGTGCTAAGGGGTATCTAGAGAGTGGGATAGGTTTAATAACTACCCTCACCCTAACGCGTACACTAACCCTAACCCCTACCCTAACACTAACGTGTACCCTAATCCTAACCCGTACCCTAAACCGAGCCCTAACCCTAACACTAACCCTAACCCTAACCCTAACCTATACCCTACGCCCTACCCGAACCCCTCCCCGAACCCGTACCCTAAGCCGTACCCTAACCCTCACCCTAACCCTAACCCTAACCCTAAGCTACCCTTGACGGCTTCTGCCTCCAATAGATTTCCTAAGCACTAGTGTTTTAAGGAACAGGTTAAAAAGAGAATCCTAATGTGATTTCTTGATAATGGGTGTGTTCCTTATCTTCTCCTAGTGTCTAAACTCTTCTCCATGGCTGGACCCCTAAATAATATTACTTTACGTGCTAAGGGGTATCTAGAGAGTGGGATAGGTTTAATAACTACCCTCACCCTAAAGCGTACCCTAACCCTAACCACTACCCTAACACTAACGCGTACCCTAATCCTAACCCGTACCCTAAACCGAGCCCTAACCCTAACAATAACCCTAACCCTAACCCTAACCCTAACCCTAACCCTAACCCTAACCCATACCCTACGCCCTACCCGAACCCCTCCCCGAACCCGTACCCTAAGCCGTACCCTAACCCTCACCCTAACCCTAACCCTAACCCTAAGCTACCCTTGACGGCTTCTGCCTCCAATAGATTTCCTAAGCACTAGTGTTTTAAGGAACAGGTTAAAAAGAGAATCCTAATGTGATTTCTTGATAATGGGTGTGTTCCTTATCTTCTCCTAGTGTCTAAACTCTTCTCCATGGCTGGACCCCCAAATAATATTCCTTTACGTGCTAAGGGGTATCTAGAGAGTGGGATAGGTTTAATAACTACCCTCACCCTAAAGCGTACCCTAACCCTAACCACTACCCTAACACTAACGCGTACCCTAATCCTAGCCCGTACCCTTAACCGAGCCCTAACCCTAACACTAACCCTAACCCTAACCCTAACCCATACCCTACGCCCTTCCCGAACCCCTCCCCGAACCCGTACCCTAAGCCGTACCCTAACCCTCACCCTAACCCTAACCCTAACCCTAAGCTACCCTTGACGGCTTCTGCCTCCAATAGATTTCCTAAGCACTAGTGTTTTAAGGAACAGGTTAAAAAGAGAATCCTAATGTGATTTCTTGATAATGGGTGTGTTCCTTATCTTCTCCTAGTGTCTAAACTCTTCTCCATGGCTGGACCCCCAATAATATTCCTGTACGTGCTAAGGGGTATCTAGAGAGTGGGATAGGTTTAATAACTACCCTCACCTTAACGCGTACACTAACCCTAACCCCTACCCTAACCCTAACGCGTACCCTAATCCTAACCCGTACCCTAAACCGAGCCCTAACCCTAACACTAACCCTAAACCTAACCCTAACCCATACCCTACGCCCTACCCGAACCCCTCCCCGAACCCGTACCCTAAGCCGTACCCTAACCCTCACCCTAACCCTAACCATAACCCTAAGCTACCCTTGACGGCTTCTGCCTCCAATAGATTTCGTAAGCACTAGTGTTTTAAGGAACAGGTTAAAAAGAGAATCCTAATGTGATTTCGTGATATTGGGTGTGTTCCTTATCTTCTCCTAGTGTCTAAACTCTTCTCCATGGCTGGACCCCCAATAAAATTCCTGTACGTGCTAAGGGGTATCTAGAGAGTGGGATAGGTTTAATAACTACCCTCACCCTAACGCGTACACTAACCCTAAACCCTACCCTAACCCTAACGCGTACCCTAATCCTAACCCGTACCCTAAACCGAGCCCTAACCCTAACACTAACCCTAACCCTAACCCTAACCCATACCCTACGCCCTACCCGAACCCCTCCCCGAACCCGTACCGTAAGCCGTACCCTAACCCTCACCCTAACCCTAACCCTAACACTAAGCTACCCTTGACTGCTTCTGCCTCCAATAGATTTCCTAAGCACTAGTGTTTTAAGGAACAGGTTAAAAAGAGAATCCTAATGTGATTTCTTGATAATGGGTGTGTTCCTTATCTTCTCCTCGTGTCTAAACTCTTCTCCATGGCTGGACCCCCAAATAATATTCCTTTACGTGCTAAGGGGTATCTAGAGAGTGGGATAGGTTTAATAACTACCCTCACCCTAACGCGTTCCCTAACCCTAACCCCTACCCTAACCCTAACGCGTACCCTAATCCTAACCCGTACCCTAAACCGAGCCCTAACCCTAACACTAGCCCTAACCCTAACCCTAACCAATACCCTACGCCCTACCCGAACCCCTCCCCGAACCCGTACCCTAAGCCGTACCCTAACCCTCACCCTAACCCTAACCCTAACACTAAGCTACCCTTGACTGCTTCTGCCTCCAATAGATTTCCTAAGCACTAGTGTTTTAAGGAACAGGTCAAAAAGAGAATCCTAAAGTGATTTCGTGATAATGGGTGTGTTCCTTATCTTCTCCTAGTGTCTAAACTCTTCTCCATGGCTGGACCCCCAATAATATTCCTGTACGTGCTAAGGGGTATCTAGAGAGTGGGATAGGTTTAATAACTACCCTCACCTTAACGCGTACACTAACCCTAACCCCTACCCTAACCCTAACGCGTACCCTAATCCTAACCCGTACCCTAAACCGAGCCCTAACCCTAACACTTACCCTAAACCTAACCCTAACCCATACCCTACGCCCTACCCGAACCCCTCCCCGAACCCGTACCCTAAGCCGTACCCTAACCCTCACCCTAACCCTAACCATAACCCTAAGCTACCCTTGACGGCTTCTGCCTCCAATAGATTTCGTAAGCACTAGTGTTTTAAGGAACAGGTTAAAAAGAGAATCCTAATGTGATTTCGTGATATTGGGTGTGTTCCTTATCTTCTCCTAGTGTCTAAACTCTTCTCCATGGCTGGACCCCCAATAAAATTCCTGTACGTGCTAAGGGGTATCTAGAGAGTGGGATAGGTTTAATAACTACCCTCACCCTAACGCGTACACTAACCCTAAACCCTACCCTAACCCTAACGCGTACCCTAATCCTAACCCGTACCCTAAACCGAGCCCTAACCCTAACACTAACCCTAACCCTAACCCTAACCCATACCCTACGCCCTACCCGAACCCCTCCCCGAACCCGTACCCTAAGCCGTACCCTAACCCTCACCCTAACCCTAACCCTAACACTAAGCTACCCTTGATGGCTTCTGCCTCCAATAGATTTCCTAAGCACTAGTGTTTTAAGGAACAGGTTAAAAAGAGAATCCTAATGTGATTTCGTGATAATGGGTGTGTTCCTTATCTTCTCCTAGTGTCTAAACTCTTCTCCATGGCTGGACCCCCAAATAATATTCCTTTACGTGCTAAGGGGTATCTAGAGAGTGGGATAGGTTTAATAACTACCCTCACCCTAAAGCGTACCCTAACCCTAACCACTACCCTAACACTAACGCGTACCCTAATCCTAGCCCGTACCCTTAACCGAGCCCTAACCCTAACACTAACCCTAACCCTAACCCTAACCCATACCCTACGCCCTTCCCGAACCCCTCCCCGAACCCGTAACCTAAGCCGTACCCTAACCCTCACCCTAACCCTAACCCTAACCCTAAGCTACCCTTGACTGCTTCTGCCTCCAATAGATTTCCTAAGCACTAGTGTTTTAAGGAACAGGTTAAAAAGAGAATCCTAATGTGATTTCTTGATAATGGGTGTGTTCCTTATCTTCTCCTCGTGTCTAAACTCTTCTCCATGGCTGGACCCCCAAATAATATTCCTTTACGTGCTAAGGGTTATCTAGAGAGTGGGATAGGTTTAATAACTACCCTCACCCTAAAGCGTACCCTAACCCTAACCCCTACCCTAACCCTAACGCATACCCTAATCCTAACCCGTACCCTAAACCGAGCCCTAAACCTAACACTAGCCCTAACCCTAACCCTAACCCATACCCTACGCCCTACCCGAACCCCTCCCCGAAACCGAACCCTAAGCCATACCCTAGCCCTCACCCTAACCCTAACACTAACCCTAAGCTACCCTTGACTGCTTCTGCCTCCAATAGATTTCCTAAGCACTAGTGTTTTAAGGAACAGGTTAAAAAGAGAATCCTAATGTGATTTCGTGATATTGGGTGTGTTCCTTATCTTCTCCTAGTGTCTAAACTCTTCTCCATGGCTGGACCCCCAATAAAATTCCTGTACGTGCTAAGGGGTATCTAGAGAGTGGGATAGGTTTAATAACTACCCTCACCCTAACGCGTACACTAACCCTAAACCCTACCCTAACCCTAACGCGTACCCTAATCCTAACCCGTACCCTAAACCGAGCCCTAACCCTAACACTAACCCTAACCCTAACCCTAACCCATACCCTACGCCCTACCCGAACCCCTCCCCGAACCCGTACCCTAAGCCGTACCCTAACCCTCACCCTAACCCTAACCCTAACACTAAGCTACCCTTGATGGCTTCTGCCTCCAATAGATTTCCTAAGCACTAGTGTTTTAAGGAACAGGTTAAAAAGAGAATCCTAATGTGATTTCTTGATAATGGGTGTGTTCCTTATCTTCTCCTAGTGTCTAAACTCTTCTCCATGGCTGGACCCCCAAATAATATTCCTTTACGTGCTAAGGGGTATCTAGAGAGTGGGATAGGTTTAATAACTACCCTCACCCTAAAGCGTACCCTAACCCTAACCACTACCCTAACACTAACGCGTACCCTAATCCTAGCCCGTACCCTTAACCGAGCCCTAACCCTAACACTAACCCTAACCCTAACCCTAACCCAT